>NW_010535507.1:20822-29543 GCF_000687285.1 Phaethon lepturus
CTGCTGTAAGACATGATTATTCTTACTATGGGTTAGTAGAGTTTTCCTTGGTTAACTTCAGATTTGGAGCATAGCTTTGCTTGTTCTACTGCAGGGTGGAGGACACAACAATGTCTGTGATCTTTCCTGGCATATTCCTGTAGCAAATGTCTTTTTGTGGTCTATTATAAATTTTATGCTTGTTTTTGGGTGATGGAAAGTGTTATGGGTTGAAACAGGTTCCTCATAGCCTCTCAGTACTAAAAATCAGTTCCATGCACGTGATTTTAGAGGACTGAGCTTGATGGCGCAGGTCATTCTTCTCTGATGTTCCTTTGCTTTGGATTAATGGACACCATAACAAGTGGAAGGGGTATACATGGATAGCTCAGATGTAAATCTGCTACAGAAACAGTGTTTGTTTATAACATCCCTCTAGAAAGAGAAGACAGACTTGGGAAATACATTTTTGAATGCTTATCTTTAAGTAACATTGCTGGGACTTTTGAAATGTAAGGTTAAACCTGTGATGTGCTACTTGGTCATGTTTTAGTAGTTGAAGATCTCCTTAGCTCACAATTAGTATGTAAGTTGGAAAGGAATGAACTCAGAATCACCTGCACTGTCACAGATTTTCTTCACAATTCCAGCTGATGTCAAAATCTGAATGAAGCTCCCTCCTTGTTTCTCACCCATTGGGACAATTTGGGACAATAACACAATTCATGTATGTGTATTATGCACACACATACCTTTGACATATCTATAAACTCTATGTATCTATATATGTGAACTCATATTTGTAGATGTGGCAAAGGTGCTGGTCCAAATTCAGTCCGGATTGATACCTGTTGCAAAAATACATCACATTCAAGCATTTCAGTGCTAATGTTCTCCTCCAGAATCTAAAGGAATATCAGGATTTTAAGAAATTTAGAGGATACTTGTGAGATAGGGTGAGAACAAGTGAGCCTTAAAAATGCACCTACTCATAGCTTTTCAAAAGGCATTGGCCTAGTAGTCTGAAGACTTGTGTTCCTTCTTGGAAATGGAGACCACATGCTTTGGTTTATGAAGAAATTATGAGACTATATTTGTTAGCATCCAGTTATCTATGCAACAATAATCTTCGGAATGCAAGTGGGGTGCAATAGTCTTAAAAGGCACGGAAATAACCCATATATCCTCAACTTTGCTAAAGAAACATGAAATGACCATATAAACAAGAACTAGACTTAAAAAAATTGCTCATATAACTCTTTATAAAGAAATTATATCACTTCCATTTAATGGATGAGGGGAACTGATACGAAGCCTCATGCAGGAAAATGCTAAAGCAAGTACCTATCTTTAAGCAGCTTTCTGAGCTTATCTTTCAAGAGCTTAGACTGTAATTGACTGAAAATCTATATCATTGTTGCCTGTTGAAGCACATTTCCTGATCACATTCATACACCATAATCACAGGACTTTCTTATCTTAAGAAAATTGGTTGTCTCTGTATTTGCAATTACTTAACATAGCCTGACTAATCCTGAGGCATATGGAGCCGAAAGTGAAGTGGGTATGAAGACCAACAAATAAAACATTTATGAAGTGTAATTCAGCAGCATGTGCCATTGTATCTGTAACACTTCCAGTATTTGAATATAACCTTAGATCAGAATTTTGGAGATTGTGTAAGAAAAGTCCAGGAGGATAAAGATGTGTTGTCTGTTCAGTTTTGTAACAAATATCTTTTCAAGCCAGCATGGAGAAAAAAATTTTTTTGATTGAAACATCAACCTATCAAGCAAACTACAACTTTGAGAGTGAGGAAAACATTACCTTATCTGGACTATGGCAGCTGCATATATATTTTATCTTTTCTGATATTAAATTAGAAGCTATGTGGAAGGATAAAAGTGGTCTTATGTAAAAGGGTCAGGGACAGTGGTCTACTCAATGAGCTTGTTTTTTGCAGTAACACCTCTCATAAACCTGAAAAAAGGCAAATGATGTAAATTATCTATAGTATAGTGGAAGTGGATTTATAACAAAACATTTTAAAACTTTGAGGAACATGCTACAACTAAAACCACACTGAATATATTTATGATCATGAATATGTAATCAGCAGCTGAAATGGGACTTCAGGAGTACTGTTGTGAATGTTTAAAAGCATTGGTGTCACATAAAAATATATGTGTCTTTCTATACTAATCTTTCATTCCAATATGCAGCTTTGAAGTGCTGGGGGGTGGGCGGAAGGCAGCAGTTGCATATGACTGGCAACAGAGTCTGCTATTGCCCAGAGGCATAGTGTGAAGAAAAAGTGGATGTGAAAAGCAACAGCTAAGAACTCACTAGCAATAAGGATCAGCTCCCTAAAGCACTCTTTTTACCACCCTTCACGTAGTGATTGGGGCAGTGGGATGGCTTTCCTCTGTTAACAAGAAGTTGTCAAGACCCTGTGTCTCAGAAACTTCACAGCTCTTAAAGTAGTGAAACTGAAATGCAAACCAAGGCTCTTATCTAGGCTGATGCACACAAACTCACAATGGCAACATTTCTATCTAACAAGGAGCACCTGAAGCTCAGGTCAGATGTCTCTCACATTTAATTTCTTACCCTGGTTTTATTCCATTCATACTTTGAGGTATTACGCAGTCAATCACATCTTGATGCCTTAAACTTGGCATACATAAAATAATGTGCTGTTCCTGACCATGTGGGAAATGACCCAGAGTAAGTGACCTTCCTATTTGGTCCATCATAAATGCAAGGATGGAATCCAGTCCTTACCTGCGCTGTCTCACTTTGGGATTGCCACCTTTACCTGCAACAACTTTCCTTACTTTCTCCATACCTCTATGCAACAGTAGAATAAAAGTCCTGTAGATGAAAGCCTCCAACAATTTGTGATATTGATTCATATCAAAAACAGAGTAGGAAAAGCATTCCTGTCATCACATAGTTAGAGACTGATAAGTTAGTACAGGATGGGTTTTTCAGCCAGTCAAATATAAGAGAAAGCATAGCTGGGGGATGTGTTAGCTTAGTGTGGGAGAGAAATCCAGGAGTGCTTCTAAACTCTGGATTTGGAGGATGGTTCAACTTCACAAATAAACTTCACAAGGCCCAAAGTGCTCCAGCATCTGCTTTTCTCTATTCACTGGCTAAACTTTCATCTTGTCCTTCAAACAGATGTCTTTTGTTCATGACTTGATCTGACCTTGGCACCAATAGTGCTGCATGAGGAGGAATAGTGGGGAGCTATATTTGAATACTGCAGGATCTAAAGTCCCTGCCATCTGGGACATTTCCCTCATGATAATGTGTAATTTGGCTTGTACTTTCCAAGGCCATCCTGCATTTTATGTCCCATTCCCACATACACCTTTCTAATACAAAGAGTTTCTTACTGTAGCAGGAGCAACTTATTTTATATTGAATAATTTGATTACCTCCCTGCAGCTGTCACAGGCCATTTGGAGTACAATTTTTAAGAGGAGCAATGGCAAGATAGTTCTTATGGCAGCTTTCTTAGGTGATTCCACTCCCTTGTCCGGTGGTGTGAGTTTGTGCATTCTCCACTTGGCTACATGGGTGCATGGCTTTTGGTATCCATAGGTGTTACTTCAATGAGATGTGTCTAGTTTTTAAATATATGAAATGTTTACGTATGTGTATTTTGTGCTGAAATCCTGCTTAATTCTCTGTAATGATGTTAACAAAATGACAAGAAAGTGCTTCCAGCTTTCAATGAGCTGTTTTAGCATTTGGTAAGCTTTGTGTACATGCTTAAATGCTAGCATGAATAGGAATGAAAGCAAGCAGTTTCATGAAATAGAAACAGGCAAGAAAGTGGCAATAGTGCAATTGGTGCTACATGCACCTAATTGTGGTGTGCTTTGCTGTTGATACAGAATGAAATACTGCTCCAATGATGTATGTGAAAATGTACACATGTTGGGGTCTGGGCTTTAACTCATTCAGTTGAGTTACTTGAAATGATGTTTTCTATCTTCAACCTCTACATTTATGTGTTTCATTACCTTTTTGTTTATCAAGTGTTCAGATTGTGTTCCTGTGTACATCTTGATAATATTTGCTTATAAGCATCTCTCTGATCTATGACTAAATTTTGTTTATAACTTTTATATTCCTATAGCTCCAGATTCCTCGCACAATTCTTAGGAAAAATCTTTTCTTCCTTACAAGACTTTTACATAGTAATGATATTGAATATCTGTATTTTAAACATTTTTATTAATGTCAGGTTATCTCTGAGATTTTAGGATGTCCTGCTTCTTAAAAAACGTGGCAGAAAATAGAATTATGTTTTAGGAAGTATTCTTAAATTGAACTAAGAGAAATGTCTTAAAAAGCATCTACACTTTAATGGTATTTGTAGTACTACATTTTAATGTTTTAAAATTTTCAATTTTTCTTTGCTAATTTTTTCAATTACACTGTTACATTCTACATTACCTAAATCACGGTGTATCTTTTACATTTGGTTCATTTTGTTTCACTCCTAAAAGGAGTTTTATTTTAAAATCTCATCTCTCTTGTCTTTTTGGTTGCTATTCCCTTTTCCAGTGAGGAAAGAACTGACAAGTATTAGGCTGTGGAGTAGCCCCCTGGAATTAGCTCCATAAGCCACAATTTATCCATCGCTTTATCAGTCGAGTGTGTTTATCATGAATGGGACCTTTGAGGAACAATTAACACTTTGTTTTATAAAATATCATTTTTCCTGTTTTGAACCTGAACTGTTTTGACTAATTTTACTAAAAAGTATCTAGAGCTTAATACGTAAGAAACACCTGTCTCCCTCTAGGTACTACAGAGCTTACCAGATATAGAGGGGGAGACAGAGGTGGTGTCCAAGTTCAGTATAAAGAGGGAGCTTAACAGTGTAAGGTAGTTTTTAGTCCTTATTTCTGTAGTTGTGCTCTGCCAAAGTCCTAGTGTGTTGTAGCCAGTAGTAGTAGCCAGAGTTGTAGGCCAAAGTAGTAGCCAGTGCATTTTCCTGTTTTACAAAGCAAGGACAAGGGCTTGAGCTGTGATTGGGCAGCAGCAATTATTGCCTTTTTAACTGTGCTTTGATTAGAGCTTCTAGAAACTGGGCTTGGTTAGATTTACTGCTTCTTCTTTATTTCTCTATGCAAAGGTTCTTTAAGATGAATGAAAAGGTCCTTAGAAAACAGATTCTCTGCAAGGGGCATGTCTGGTGAGTTCACTGCTAGCTGAATGTATACACAGCTGAGCTAAGCTGCCAAAAGGGACAATCACACTCCCTCCCTTGTGACAACTCATTGACAAGTCTTCTCTGAACCAGTTCAGTTTGCTGCCTTAGTAAGGCACGGTTGTCCTTCGGGCAAGTGAGTTTGCTGCTGCTTTAGGGAATTCAATCAACTTGGCAATGGGCAGTATGTTCAATAAGTGCCTGAAATGTTGCAAGAAAAATGGCAGCAGCACATGGTCCAGGGAACGGCAGATGTCAGGTAATGGAGGAAATAGTGGCATGGAAAACTGTCTGGGAAGCCATTGGTTTATAGTAGGAACATACTGAGTCCTGAACAGGCTTACTGAATGTAGCACAGAGCTGACTTCAAACTCTTCTACTTCTTACCTTACTCAGCCTCCTCTGTAGTGGCAGAGCGTAAAAGAATTAATTGTATGAAGTTATTTTGTGATCTTAGTCAGGGCTCATTCAGAGAAACCCTTCTGCAGCTTTAACCTCCTCTTTTCCACAGGATGGTCCAACCTTGCTTTTTACACTCTCCTCCTTATAAAAAAGTTCTCTTTTGATTTGTTCCATGGATTAGAGCTTTGGCCACAGGGAGTGTGATAGGGGTCACAGTTTGCATATCCATTGGGTCACAGAAGCAGCAGTAAGTATTTTGGGTTTTTTTTAGAGGTGGAGTTCACAGTGGCTGCTTTGTTTTATTCTCATTCAGCTCTATTTTATGTTTTTCTTTCCTGTTTTCCAATGCACATTATTGGGCTTTACTGGCATGACTTCCATTCACATCAGTGGGAATTACAAAACCCAACCTGAATCCTTGAAAGTGTCCATAGGAATTACTTTTCTTATTGCATCCTATATGAAATATAGTGATACTGCCTCTCAAAGAAGAATTTTCTGACCTAGGTACTGGCTTTTGGCAAAGAAATAACACTGTCTTATTTTCCTTCTCTGCTCCCCCTATTTCTTGCAGATATTTGAGAGAAATCAAGCCTTTGAAAGAACCAGATATATTTGAACTCACCAGGTCAGTCATTTTGTGTCATCTTGGCTTCAGTGCACTTGATTGAACAAGTAAAGAATGTAAAATCAAAACAAGTAATCCAGTATTATCTATATATCCTATTACAATTTTCATCATAGCAAAAGCTGTCATGACTAGTAGGAGTTGATGGGAAGATACACTGCTGCCTGTGTTTCTCCTCTTTGTTGTTAGTATCTTCCTTCTCAGTGATATGCAAACATCCTGATAGCAAAATAAAACATAATTTGCCAAAATAACAGCTTTAAAAGCAGAGTCCTTTATTTTTCTCAGAATCAGAAGGTCACAGAACCATTCTTAGCATCACCCACACATTAAGTAAGGAAGGATCTAATTAAAGATGTTGTCTATTTTCCATTTTATTGTGCACAGTACTCATATCCTCTCTATAGATAGCCAGAGATGTCTGCCTTTATACTGCAAAACATCAGAGACAGCGTATCTTTAAAAAAGGATTTGTATAATTGTGAACCATACGATTTAGAAACAGACTACAACTAGATCTTGCCAAGATTGAATTTTCCAATTGGATTGTTTCCCTTAGGGAACATACTATGAACAGTTCTGAAATTTATACTGTGTTATTACAAAGCACATATTGTATCCATTTTCTTCTCTAATCAAACTACTTCTAATTACCTGTGATCTAGGAAATTTATTGGATTCTCTAGCTTATGTTCCTGTAATTGTAAGCAAGTGATTTTCTCCTTGATCATTACACCTTAAAAACAAGCACTTATCTTAATGTTTTATGTTGATTTGGATCTTTTTTTGTTATTTCTTTTTGTTTGCCTCTAGTTCAGAGTCTTTACATTATGCATGGTAATGCATACCTAAGGACTTTGCTCACCACTTGCATATTAACTGATCAATCTGGGTCTCCCTGGCTGGTGCATCCTTGATGAGGTATGAAAACAGGAGCTTTTCCCAACCAGGCTAGAATGCTGTTTCAAGAAGTAATATTGAACGTAAGTTCGAGAGGGTGTCAGCAGGTTTCCTGGGTGATGGAGGAAGGAAAAGTAAGAGGTAAACAGTAGGAGACCTTCCTCTACTAGTAGTAATGTGTTACTCTTCCTAACTGGCTTGATTGCATCATTGAAGGGGGAAGTGAATAAAACCAGACTCACTAGAGATGAGCCTAGGGATGGCATGCTGATGTTAGGGGTGAAATCAATAGCCCAGCTCAAGTGTATCTACACCAATGAGCGCAGCATGGGCAACAAACAGGAGGAGCTGGAAACCTTTGTGCTGTGGGACAGCTATGACTTAGTCACCATCACAGAAACATGGTGGGATGACTCACATGACTGGAGTGCTGCGATGGATGGCTATAAGCTGCAATGGATGGTGGGGAAGACAACTGGCCTGGCTGAACAGGGATGTTTGCTGGGACTCAGGAAAAAAAGGGAGAGTTTATCATCTTTGGAAGAAGAGGCAGGCAAATCAAGAAGAGTACAGGGCTCTTGTTAGGTCATGCAGGGAGAAAATTAGAAAAGCAAAGGCCCAACTAGAACTCAGTCTGACCATGGTCGTAAGGGTTAACAAAAAATGTTTTTACAAATATATTAACAACAAAAAGAGAGGCAAGGAGAATCTCCATCCTTTACTTGATGTGAGGGAGAACATTGTCACCAAGAATGAGGAAAAGGCTGAGGTACTTAATGTCTTCTTTGCCTAGCAAGACTAAGTATCCTCAAGGTATTAAGCTCCCTGAGCTGAAAGACAGGGATAGAGAGCTGAATAAACTCCCCATAATCCAGGAGGAAGCAGTTAACGACCTGTTAATCCACCTGGATACCCACAAGTCTATGGGGCCTGATAGGATCCACCAAAGAGTACTGAGAGAGCTGGTGGAGGGGCCAAGCCACTCCCCATCATTTTTCAGCAGTCCTGGTTAACAGGGGAGGTCCCAGAAGACCGGAGGCTTGCCAATGTGATGCTCATCTACAGGGAGGGCTGGAAGGAGGATCCTGGGAGCTACAGGCCTGTCAGCCTGATCTCGATACCAGGGAAGATTGTGGAGAGGTTTATATTGAGGGCACTCACAGGGCATGTGCAGGACAACCAAGGGATCAGGGCCAGTCAGCATGGGTTCATAAAAGGCAGGTCCTGCTTGACCAACCTGATCTCCTTCTATGACCAGGTGACCCGCCTAATGGATGAGGGAAAGGCTGTGGCTGTTGTGTCTCTGGACTCTACTAAAGCCTTTGACACTGTCTCCCACAGCATTCTCCTAGAGAAAGTGGTGGCTCGTGGCTTAGACAGGTTTACTCTTCGCTGGGTAAAGAACTGGCTGGATCGCCGAGCTCAGAGAGTGAGTGGTGAATGGTGTTAAATCCAGTTGGTGGCCGGTCACAAGCGGTGTTCCCCAGGGCTCGGTTCTGGGGCTGGTCTTGTTCAATATCTCTATTGATGATCTGGATGAGGGGGTCAAGTGTTCCCTCAATAAGTTTGCAGATGACAC
>NW_010535508.1:0-24079 GCF_000687285.1 Phaethon lepturus
CCAGGTCATCAATAAAGATATTGAACAATATGTCATATTGAACATATGTCATGCAACATCTGTTTCTACAGAAATCTAGTTATTACTCAAGAGCATACGATCAACATAAATTCACCATGGCAAATTTTTTAAATTCCAAGTTTGATTCTGGCTCCTTCTTTGTCTGAAATTATGTCTTATACTAATATTTTAATTCTATGATGTTAACAATACAAGAAAAACAATTTAACATTGAAAGACAAATATAACATTAAAAGAAAAAATGTCTGTTTTTTCAGTTTGTATTTATTTTGTGCGGTATAAAAACATCAGTTCCTTGTTTGGCGACACTTTCCACCCTAGAGAAGCATGGTGTAATTGTAGCTCTTTTCAGATTTTTTCACTGTAACATTCGAATTGTCCAGTTTGACCATTTTGTCATTTTGGCCTTTTTATTTTTTTCACAGTTTTTATTTATTGTCCTCACAATTTTTCCCCCATCTGTCCACAGTTATCCTTATAGCATACATGCTGACATCTCAATGCTCTTTCCTTTACATCTTTGCCAATAGTCTTCTGTGCTTAAATCCTTTCATTACTGCTAGATTCATGCCCAGGAATCCTCAGCTTTTTTCATTTTATTTCGTCTCTGATGCTTTTCTTTTCAGCCTACATTTTCATCGCTGCTTCTATAGCTGTATAATGATACTGGATCATTCACTCCTTTTTAGATTTATGCCAGAGGATGGGAGGAGGAGGTTATGCTTTCCTGCTCAGATTTTAATAGTGGGCCGCCTTTGGCCATAGGCCCAGAAAGATTCACATGGACAAAATTTTGTAGGATTTTCTTACTTACGTGGACAAGGTAGCTGAACTGCAGTGTTGGGGGCTTGTGCACTGTAGCAGAAATACAATAGAATATTAAACAGAAATGAAAAACTGTTCTTATTATTGTAATAACACTTGCTGTCACCTTTTGGATTTAGCAGTATAGGATATGACAATTTTTTCTTTTGGGATGAGAGACATGACAGATGTTAATATTAATGCTTAGCTCATGGATATAGTGTCACTTACTACCAATAGGGAATTACATTTCAAGCCAAGTCCTAGAGCATATCCTTAGGTTTTTAAGATATTATTTATGGATAACTTTGTTGTGTGATTGTCATCTTCTGAGTTGTTGTAACTTGAAATATAATTCTCCTTAGAACTGTCACTTCTTTGAAATTGTTTTCTTTTTCTGTTGATAAGTACATGTGCTAAAAAGTACATATGGGAGTGTTGCACTTCTCTAACGACTTCGGTGGGATTTCTAGGTGACCACTCAGGCTTTAGTTTATTGTGGCAATATCGGTGCTGAGGGAAAAAAGAAAAAAGAACCCAGAAAATAAAACAGGACTGTGACTGTTCTCTCGCAATGAAGCTTAATAACACAGGCTGTGTACATTACATAGCACTTAGCCTTGTACCTCCTCTGGACCCTGTGTAGTACCCAGTGGAGTTCAGATTTCCCTTATTATGGGGGGTTTTTTTCTCTTCTGATTTTATGAAATAATGAGAAAGTTGGATTGCAGCCCAAGAGAGTCGTGTTAGCATGGCATGAAAGGAAGTAATGTGCTGCAGAGAGTGTGGCATGAGGCTCTTTAGTGATGCTTAAGGATCCATAGGCTGCTGGAATAATGTTGAAGCGCAGTGTAAAGTGGGAGTAGACAAACCTGTTGCACTCTTGTCCACACTGCCTGCTGGGAAGGGTCTCTGGTGTAGTTGTTAACGATGATTGGGTGTTATGTGAGAGTCTCCTGGTTGTCCCAGACCAACAAAATACCAGAGTACTAAAATTTAGCAGCGTGAACAATCGATGTTCTAGGGATTGTATTCCCCAGCCTTGTTTTGTCTGAGAACCTGCAACATAAAAAGAGACATTTTTAGAGAGGAGCTCTGCTAATAACCTGTAACAAGTTGCATTTCAAGGAAGGGAAGCAATTATAGATTGGATTCTGAGCACTAGAAAAGTCAGTGGACTTTTTCGTGCATGTGGGGGAAATGATGATGAAGCTTTTCTGAGTGTAGCAAGGCAGCAGCAGCAGTTATCACCTTATATATATACTGAGAACATTGACCTTATTTTTTAGGCAAAATATGTATTTGTTTGAAATTCCCTATTAACCACAGATATATGAGTTTATTTCTGCTCTTGGGCTGTGTCTAGAGCTCAATCTGCCACTGCCTTGGCAGCTGACAGGCTAGCTGAAGGTCATTTTTGTATTCTATGGTGGTTTCCCTCTTGAAGGGAAGATTTTGTCTGTGTCCTCCAGCGGTATTAGGGAAGTTGGGACTGACAGTCTAACACAAAAAAAAATGGAGGGAGTGGCAAATGGGCAAGGTATTACTAAAAAAAAGGAAGCAAAAGTTTTTTTATGCAATGTTATGTAGCAGAAAGATAAAACAGCTGCTTACTTTACCCCCTGTTTATATCACTGTATGTCTTGAAAAATTAAAAGACATGCAGGCAATCTATCTCTTTATAATCTGTGTTTCATAAGATTATTTGCTTGTTTTAGAAGTATTTTAAAGTAGATAACTGAAATTGTTCGTGTACTGCATTTAATTAAAAGTAGAAGACCATACAGGTATCAAAGAACAAGCTGGTCCAAATTTGTAAAATTAAACTTGGGACTTTTCCCTATATCTTAGAATTAGACTGGCAGAGCCTAGTAAGACCTCCATGGGTGGGCACAGTTTGTAATTATGTCCTTAAGGCCACTGCTCAATCTGCTTTAGGAGAGACCTTTCTTCATATAATAAATGCAATCTGAATTTCAGTGATATAGAGCTTGGTTTCTTCAATCAATTGACTAAATTATAACACAGAACACTTTGTTCCTTAGTCTAGTTGCAGAATAATGTAGAAATAATTTATTTCTTAACAATAAGATGATGAAAAATGCTGAGAATACCACAGTATGTTTTTATAAAGTTTCATAAACTCAGATTAAGCAATATGGAGAAGAGCTAAATTCTAACAGAGTTTTTATAAAAATGAAAGAAATATTTCTGCATGTCATAAGGTATATAGGAATCATTTCCACAATCTTACATCAAAAGAAAATATTAATTTACTGTATATCTTTTAATCATCTCTGTGTTGGGGTTCTTCTGTAGGTTACTGAAAACACTTTTTTGTTGGGGGGGTAGAGTATCTCTCTGGCAACTTTGTAAGGAAAACAGTATGTTTTATCATAGGTATTTTATACAAATATCATTTCTAGAATGTGATGATCTTACTCTGTGTCAGATTTTTTCACATGAAAGAATTATCGGTCATCTCATTCTGGTTTCAGTAGGGTTCTGTAAATGGAATGAATATAGACAGCATTATAACTGGCTGGTGTTATTCCTCGAAAGAGGAAGTTGGCATGAGTCTTGGGATTCAGTCGTCAAAAGTATCTTACATGAACAAGTAGAAGAGGACTTCAAGGCCTACTGCAAATAAATATTGTATTTTTGCACCCACTGCAAATGAGAAGAACAAAACTTAATAAGTTTATAAAAAACCCACCATGCAAGATAAGTAGAGGGGTGCTACTTAACCTGCAAAGGAAGAAGAGCTAATGAGCTTCAACGCAGTGGAACCTGATGCTCAGTTCTTGGCTCAGCAGCCAAGGGTGTCACATCCCATCTCATATATATTTCTTGCGTGAAACCTGTTACCGCTTACCACATGGTATGATATTATGCTGGTGTGGGGCTATACTACCAGTTTTTCTCAGCACCACTGTCAGGTGATACGCAAAAGCAAAATGTTGAGAGAAGTTATTTAAAATGCACGTTTTGAAATTTGGCGCAGAGCTTGATAGAAGATGTGGCACGACAAGTAGTCAGCTGGTTAAACAGTTTGTATCCAGTTTGAAAAAAACCTTAACTCCTCTGTTCAAATATGCATGTAGAAAGTAATCAGTCCTATGGGCTAAAATATGCCACACTAGCTGTACTGTTGCACTAGATTTTCACAAAAAGTGCCACAGACTTCATTTTTCCATAGATTATGATAAACCCATGTAATGCTGTAGCCACAGTGGTAAGGAAAAAGAAGAAATTTCCTGTTTTGTTTGGGAGAAACCCAGATGAGTTTTGCACTTATCACTCCTGTGTTTTTTGTTTAAAAACTCCAAACCCACAACCCTACAATTTGGAAACTGTGACTGTTAATCACGGGCAAGCAGTACAAGAGGAGAGCTCTTTTCCAATCTCTCTTCCCATTTCTCAGTCCCCATCTCTCTCTCTCTCCACAGCTGCTCATGTCTCTGATTTCTCACCATCTCCGATTTTATTTGATTTATCTGTGGGCTCTTATTCATTGGCCAGGATTTTTAAAGTGGTGGCAACAATATGAAATTAAATTTTACACATATGAAAACAAGATACAACTATATACTATCATAGCATTTCTTTCCCTGAACTCTCTTTATGCCCCTTAATTTCTTGGGCTTAAAGGGATATGGGTGGCAGCGTACTGTCCTAATTAGTGCCTATAAATGCTCTTACAGTGTGCTTGTAATAAGCATTAGTATTCTCATCGACTGTAGTATATGCCAGATGGACCGTAGGTAACATAATGGTGACAAAATCTTACATCACTGACTCCCCTTTGTTTACCTTTGACCTCTACCAGTTTAGAACATGTAGTATTTGCTCTTTTCCCCTTCCTCCATCCCTTTTCCCTTCCCTTCTTCCTCCTGACCTCTCCACAGCATGAGGCCAGCGTCCTTTCAGGTGTGTTCTGAAAGCTCACTTGGTCTTTAAAACCTATAACAAACAGTGAAACATGAAAGTCTCATTTTAACTTTTACTAAAGACCTTTTAACATTCTTCTGAGAATGAAGAGGATTTTATGTTGTGGATGAATTCCGCGACAGATATTCTCAGAATTCCAGGGACATTTACAAGTGTCCCTATACAACCAACAGCATAACATCGGATTAAAACACTTGCAAACTGGGCCCAAGATGTTTGTCAGAGTTCACTTAGATTCTAAGACAGGTACATGAGCTTAAATAAACTTATTTATGTAATGCTAATTGCTCTCCCCCTCCTCCTCTTTTTCGTCCATTGGCCACAGATGCTTCCTGTCAAGCTTTAATTCTAGATTGTGCGTTTTCACAGATTAGGACTGTCTAGTTTTAAGATGCCCCATGCTTCTGCTGGACAGGAAACAACCAACCAACAATATTTTTAATTTTCTGCTTCATTAAAATGGCATTCTGGTTTTGATATTGTAGATAATACAGCCAGTATCCTGACAAGACGAAGGAGATACAGCCGAACCGCTCAGGACACCTATTACCTGCCGGTTCTGATCTCTGACGGCGGGGTGCCCCCCCTCAGCAGCAGCAGTACGCTCACCGTCAGGGTCTGTGCCTGTGAGAGCGACGGACGAGTGAGGACTTGCCACGCTGAAGCTTTCCTCTCCTCGGCTGGCTTGAGCACAGGAGCTTTGATCGCAATCCTCCTCTGTGTTGTCATTCTTCTTGGTAAGCCGTGTCCAGTACGAAGTGGTGCTGTCCTTCCGCTGGCTCTCTGACTGTGACAGGACAGAAATTTTTTCGTATGATGTGTTCTTGAACCAGGGGCTGCCTGGTAGTAGGACGTAATTAGAAACACATAGCTGTGATTAGAGGGGAAAGGTTTAGCTAAAATTAGTGGGGGGGGAAATGCTTTTAAAGTACATTCGTGAATATCTGGAGTCTGCTAGAAATTATTTTTCAGAGGTTATCAAGTAATTAGCACTGCAGATTTTTTCTGTAATTTGGAAAGATTTCAAAAAGCCTCTGACTCTAATCCCATGTCTAGAACAGTGTAAAAAATGGTAGAAAAGAGATGAGGAAAAATTTTGATATGCGTTACACTGTAAAAAGCACCATTAGCACTGTACAAAAGCCATTTCTTAATTACCCTTGTGGGGTAAGCTGATAGCAATGCACAACATAATCCACAGGGGCAAGGGACATACGGAACTGTAAGATGACTCCATTAGATAAATGCCCTTGCAAATGCATTTTCTCTTGACTTTTTTTTTTTCCCCAGGCTAATTTTAATGTTACTCCTTAGTTAATATTCTTTTTTTTTTTTTTTTCTGATAGAAGCACAACTTGCTGGATACATATCTCTGTACTAGTCATGTGCCTTTCTGCATTCTTACAGAGATGGCAAGAAATAATGGGAGTTGCAGTGTGACCCACATAGGAGACGTTTTCCAAAGGCTCTACATTTTCTAAAGAATACTTTTCTCACAGCTTATTTCAGAACTTCCTTGTCAGAAAGCTGTTTTAAAATGTGTAGTAATACATTTAATTTATAACCTTATATTTTATCATACAAGATTGAATATTCATAAGAGAAAAATAAACCTTTTACATTTTAATTCAATATATATACTAAATATTGGTTTTAATGAAGCACTGAAAGCCCTTAACAATGCTTCTGAAAAAAATCAGTCCTAGTTATTCGTTTCTCATTTAACTGAAAAAATGTTATCCTCCCTTTTGTCATTTATGAGATCCCTAACAATTTAACTAGTGGATTTCATTATTGGCTCAAGAAACTCCAGCAATCCTCTCAAAGAAAATATACAGCAGAAGGGTGCTTTTTACTGACCTTTTGGAAGACCAAGCTGTATTGGAAGTTTTTAGTTTCAGTACAGCATTATTAATTTTTCCTTATCTGTGTGGTCTCAGCCTGTTGCACTTCGGCATGTTCCTATGTGAAAACACAGCTGTATGGATTTCATGGGTGCTTTCCAGGCATACAGTAATCCATCTTCCAGTAACACGTTACACAGCAAAGACATTGCTCATTTCAGAATATGAGTATGCTGTATTCCAGACTGGACAGGTTTAGTGACCCTTCATTACAGACAAGCGCTTGACATAATCATCCTGAATACCAATGTTAGCCTGAAAATATTACAGCTCTGTATTCATGACTTAGTAACTGCTATTTCTTTAAAATATATTTACTTACTTCAGATATAAGCTTCAAACCTAATCTAATATCTGCAGTTTTCTCTTTAGCAATTGTGGTCCTTTTCATCACCCTAAGACGTAGCAAGAAGGAGCCCTTGATCATTTCAGAAGAAGACGTCCGGGAAAATGTTGTTACATATGATGATGAGGGTGGTGGAGAAGAAGACACAGAAGCATTTGACATCACAGCACTGCGGAATCCATCAGCTGCTGAGGAGCTAAAATACCGGAGGGATGTTCGTCCTGAAGTGAAGCCTGCCCCCAGGAATCATCCCTCCTCAAGCCTTGACAGTATAGATGTTCAGGAGTTCATTAAACAAAGACTGGCAGAGGCTGATCTGGACCCCAGCGTGCCCCCGTATGACTCCCTACAGACATATGCCTATGAAGGTCATAGATCAGAAGCTGGATCTATCAGCTCTCTGGATTCAGCCACAACACACTCCGACCAGGATTATAATTACCTTGGAGACTGGGGACCTGAGTTCAAGAAGCTAGCTGAACTCTATGGGGAAATAGAATCAGAAAGAACAACTTAGTTGTTATTCCCAGAATGGAGAAGTTCCTAAACGACTGGAGATACAATGACAGCAACGGTAACAAAAAATGAATACAGTGCTTGGAACTGAGCAAGTTGTATGCAGTTACTGTAGAACAAGTGCCCTTTTCATATTTGAAACTGGGTTGTCCAATTGGAAGAAAGTCAAATTTTGAAAAATACAGAAAAAAGAAACTATTGTCCCTTGCGTATATTTTTTAATTGCTCAATAACGTCTATGGTACCGTATCTGTAACAATACCAAGAGTAAAACCAAGCAATGACATTTTTATTGCAATATGCTTAACATCTCTAAGCTACAGTAAGTTTATGGTCATGCCTGTTTAGGAAGATAGCTAACAGAGGAGCAGATCTCTTGCAGGTGGTTGTGATGTTGCATTTCTAGCTGTGCTATAGGCCTTGTGATCCCAATGTGAGGTAGCCAATGGGATTTATTATCAGTGTGAGAAGTGCTAACAGGCTGTTTCCTTTACAGAAGGGATAAGCTACACCTGTCCATTTAAATAAATGGTCCTCTGATGATTTAATCTTATTGAATTAGCAGGTTGCATTGAGATGGTGTCATTTCATTACGTCCTTCATAATCTTTTCATCCACAACCAGCTAACAGAGGGAGGGCATCATGAGCTGGTAGCCCAAACACGGCTGTAGCCCATAGCCCCAGACGTGCTCTGCTACTGCGTGCTAGAGGAACTGTTGTTTCCAGTATTGTGCTTTTTCTTTTCGTCTTTTCACGGGCACATCATTCATTTAAATGGAATGGGTCCAAAGTACTCTTTATGCAGTGAAACAGATGAAGCATTGGTTCTTTCAATAAAAACAATAATGGTAGCCCCATTAAACTTTGCAGTTGTTTGGTTCGCTGTGCTTCACATGTCAATAGATGAAGCTTTTCAAGTCTTTTGCTGATCTGCGTCCAGGAGCTACAACAGTCAGTTTAAAACACAGAGTTCTTAATCATGATGTCTCTCTATTTCCGTGTGTGACTGAAAGCAAAATAGAGTTGCTGGTAAGACATTGGAATAGAGAAAATGGAAACAAAGATAATAAGATGATGATGCTTTTTTCTTTTTCGTTCAATCTACTGATATTTAATTTCTCTTAGAGTAATTCCCATCTAAGCGGAGTGAGCTTTTTTCTCCCTATTTCAAGCATCATGGGAACAGGAACATTTTGAGTCAGTGGAGGAAGAAAAAATTGAAATGTACCATTTTTGTGGTTCCTATGGGTTAAATAAATTGATTTCTTATGTTAGTAATTTTTTAGCGTTGCAGAACTGCTTAACAATTCTGCTTAATATTGCAGGCTTCTTAACACCTAATCCAGTAGATCCTTATGTTTTCCTTTGTTTTGTTTGAAACTTTATCCTTTTTTTGGTCTTGTGGTAATACTATGAGAGGACCAGGAGCTCATAATATCCCATGAAAGATTATGACCTATAAGACTCACCATTTATTACGATCTTCTGCTTTGAAGAAAATTGTAGCTCCACTTAAGGAAGTGGACTTTTTGGAACGTGCATTCCATAGGGGAACTGTCCAGAGCAGAAGCTGTGTACTGCTTTTTTACTCTCTGGGCTGCTGTGGAGAGTGATACAGACCTGTACGCTCCACTAGATTCCTTCATATACATTTTAGGTGCCCCTTACCTTCAGCTTAGTAGAGAAGGGAGTATCTTTTACTCCTCCAAGCAGGGTCTGTATTTATTGCTGACCTACTGTGGGACACACAGGTGAACCAGATTATGAAGCCTTCCCTGCTTCGCTGTATGGTTGGGTAGGTCCTAGACATGACTGAAACTTCTGATCAGTTCTACTTTGAGGATTTTTATTTTTTTTTTTTTTTTAATGAACTCCCTCCTGAGATGATGTTGACTGCTTTTAGTTTAAACAGCCTTCTGGAAAAATTAGCAAGTAGCTTTGTAAGAAACTTTTCAAACTCTAAAAAGTATTAGTTGCACCATAGTTCCAGAATTGTTTTTTACGGCGCTGTTTTGTTTGCAACTTGAAAATTGTCATGTTTCCCTTTCTGTCAACATCTGAGCCCACAAGGCAATTTAAGGGGAAAAAACCCCGAGCCCTAAAATGATCTACTGATGATTTGAAAGTAGTTTAATAACCTGTGTTCAGATTTTTTTTTTTTTATTTATTTTTACCAAATGCAGAATCTTCTAGAAATCCATTTAAGGAGACATTATCATTGGAGGGTAAAGTTAAACAGATTCTTTAATGCAGTAAGAGTTATACTCAAGCTGAGAATGGTTTATGTGTTGTCTTTTTTGTCGGTAGATTTAGGATATGTTTCGGTTTTGTCCCAAATGAAGCAACTAGTAGTGGAGGATTTTATGAGGAGAAATTTTCTTTTGCTTTAGATCACACTTCCTTCATGCCAACTTCTCAATTTTTGTATTGTATGAGTAGAGTGCTAAGAAGAAAGTCTTTCAGCATTAGTAGTACCATGGGCCATGATACTTTGTACCACATCTGCATGAAAACCGCATTCATTGTATTATAATTTGGACAGCCAGGTATTAGTTATCTTTATGTCTATTCCCTCTGGCCCTACACCAAAACAAAGAAAATCAATGGTATGTTGTGCTTTAAGCAGTGTTCCCCACATTGTTTTCTTTTTATTTGCATCATAGAACATTCAGGCTTAAGGCCAACAGAAGTGCAGTGGTATAAGCAAATAATCACTCCTTATGCTCATGTTCTGAGTAAGTTAATGAGAGAAGGAGGTCATATCTCAGAGAAACAGAAATCCCCTTTTCACCGTTCCTGGTGCTCTCTTTGCTGCTGTACAGCACGTGCATCGTACCCACAGCCCCAGCAATTCTGAATCCTTTAAAACTCTGCAGGGTTATTGAGATGCTGCTTCAGTGATGCTGCGGTGTGTCCTGTTTGGTATGTCCTATCCACAGTGATCGCTAAATGTGCTTTTCTATCATGATACGTCTGCATGCTTGCTATGCTTACTGTTTTTTACTCAAATACATATCACAGTGCCGTGTTGTTTGCATGACAAATAGCAGAATATTAAATCTTCAGGGCCACAGAAGAAGGCCTCACGGTGCGGAAGGAACAGGTTTACAGTTATCTTTTCCTGATCCCACACATTTTTCCTTTGGTCCTTTGTGTCCTAGAAACAAATTTAAACTATATTTAAGAATTTCTATGCTAACATTGATTAAACTGGAAGAAAATTAACACTGTATGCCAAGGAGGGCACGATCATTTCGTAGCATTGCTGATTTAGACGAAGTATACATTCAGTGAAAGTATCGTGGGAAACGTTTCTAATTTATGGTCAAGTCTGATTGTACAGACTTTGCTTAAATCTTTCATGGATCGTTTGTGTACTCATATTCTCAAATATTTTCCCATTACTCTAAATAGTAATCCTGTTGCCGCTTGACAACCAAACACTGAAAACTGCCAGTTTTACTTAAACTGGAAGGTACTGAGTAAAGTTAAATGGCACATACAAAGTGGTGCTTAAGGACTTTCCAATTTACAATTTTATTTCTGCAACAGCTATTCAACTAATAGTCCATTTACACCAAATTAACTAGTCGCATTCCTTCAAACAAGCCCTCTTTCTTGCAGTGGCGAGGGCTTTCGTTATGCTGTAGTCTTGACACATCCTCTGAGAAAATGGTCTGTGTAAGTATTTTAAAATGTAGAAATATATTGTCAACCTAAAAACAGTAAAAAATGTAATTTAATACAAAGACAAGAAAGAGCTTGAATTCAACTGGCATTAGATTAAGATTCATACATTGAAAACAAATTAATTTGTTTATCAGCGTTGATGTTTATTACATACACGTAGAAGACTAAAAGTAATTTCACTCTGTTGTGCACTTTATTTTTTGTGTTCTTCTTAGAAAACCAAAATAATTGTAAACATTTTTGGTTTTGAATTGTAATTGATGCAGTTGTTTAAGTTGCAAATACTACAAGAAAATGTCTATGTAAAAGTATTCTCACTGGTACTTAAAAAGAATTGCAAAATTTCTGTGGTATAAGGCTTTGTAAAATCGTCCTTTAGAAAATCTATGTATTGGACCAGTCTGGAGTTAACCAAACTCTTAGACTCACACAAAGGGTAACAAAGGAAATGTTCTAAATGCAGAGAAGAATATGAAATTATGCTGCCTAGGGTTACTTCGTGGATTATAAAGTGCTAAGACCTTGTACTTGCAGTACATATAAATGGCACAGTGCATTTGAAGGAACATTAGGAGCGTGTTGCAAGTATTGGGCCGTCCTTATTTTTCCAAAGTCTCCAAAAAAATATATATTTTTTTTAACAAAAGAGTAATGTAAAGTATACCTCCTTATGCAAGTGTTACTGATAGAAATTGTTACATTTTCTTTTAATAAACAAAAGGGACAAAATCTTTTATTCGTATTTTTCAAATAAAATATGCTCTTTGCTATGGTGATGGGTTATTGTATTCCTCATCACGACTAGAACGGGTTATTTTCTCTTCACTCCTTTATTTTATACTCGCCAAAGAAATATAACTGTCTGAAGGCACTCGTCTTCAAGAATGAGACGTTGTACGGCAGCGTTAATGAGGTCAGTGTCAGAAACGGTATGGTAACTTTAACTAGGTTTTAATGCCTGGTATAGTCACTCAGTTGTGTCACTGTTTCAAAGACTGTCTTTCTTACGTGGTTATTGCTACAGATGGGGAGGGAGGGAGAGGTACGCTAAGAGATACTTTGCTGCAGGCTGCCATAGAGCTGCTAAATGGTTCATCGCCTTTACGTGTGGCAACTATTCCACTCCAGCCACCACTGTCCTGCAGCTGCAGTACCGCGGTACGGCATGAACGCGTTACCCGCATGAGTGAGTTGGGGGATTGCACACCTATGAATCCAGATGGGTGGTAACAGCCAGGGTTATTGTCCTAAGTTGGCAGAATAGAAGAGAAAAAACAGGCAAGGACGTTCGCAAGGATCAAGCTCAGGCACATGCGGTGCCAGCGTACAGGAATCACTCGTTCTTTCTCAAAGGTATTAACAGGCTTTACCAGCAAAATATATGTTAGAAAATATTGGTACCATGGCTCACAAGGAGCTTATTGCATGCAAGACTTTCTTTCCCATACTGACATAAAATTCAAAAATAAAGCTAAGCTTGACAGGAAATGAAAATACAATTTTGCTATAGTACCCTACTCGCTCTACTTTATTGCCCACAGGCCAGTTTAGATTTTGTACCACCATACTATGCAACTCCCACATGTGCCTCAGCACAGCCCCAGAAAAAAGTTACTATGGTATGATAATATTTGCAAGACAGATGTTGTCAGCCTGAACCTGAATGCAAGTTCATGGGAGGAACTAGTGGTTTTGTGCTTTTTGTTTCGGTCCTCATCTGAGGTGTTTAAACTATCTAAAGAATTTTTATAAAGATTTTAGTTCATCTTTCATATATAGGATTCATTGAACTTTTCTCTTTTTTTCCTAGCAAAGCTTATTATCCTCTTATATTGCTGTTAAATTAAATTTTAGGTTCTTTGAAGTCCATACTACTCCTTCCATATGTGGCAAATACATTGTTTAGATACAGAGTCTTCAAAAGCTAGAAAGCTTTGCTTGTGAGTTTAGTAGACTTCTGTAGGCTTCATGATTCTGTGTAGAGTTTTTGTGTTGTGTGACTCCTCAGCTAGATACCCATCAACACACCTCAACCTTTAATTAATCCAGAAAGTCCTAAAGATCCAACAAACTTCCCACGCTAGCTGCCTCTAATTTTTTTTTTTTCTTTTTTCTGGAAGTACGTGCAATAGAGCATATTATAACTGGTGGGCAGTCAGAACTGCAGTCAGATGCAGAAACAGCCTCGTCCAGCAAAGCAACCTTGAAAGAGAAAAGGACGCTGGGATTAGGACTCTTAGAGGATCGTAGGGCACCCAGAGATTAAAAGGTTGTTAGATTCCTAGCCAAGCCTGAACAAAGTCAGGGTCCATGGGACCTTTTTAGTGGACCTTGTCATCATGCATGTTCAATGGTAGAGTCCAAATAGCTGGTGAGCTCAATGGAAAGACTAATAAAGGTATATGTAAATAGGTGAACTGTTCAAGTATCTGAACTGCTGAGTTTTTTGCTAGAGTCCTGTATAGGAACGGATCAGTCTTAACACATTCGCCAGGCTTTCAGTGTGAACACGTTTCTGAGGCATGCTGCAGTTCTAACACATACTTTTACCTGTCATGTTAATTTTTTTGAAACAAATTAGGTTGCTCTTGACTTTATTATGAAGATTGTACATTGTTTACTTAAAATCTGAATTAATATCTGTGTTCCATTTTAGAAGTATTTCTTTCCTGTATCCTCTGGAATTGGTTTGAGGACAAAGCACCTACAAGTCAAATTCCGCTGTGTTTTGAAGTCACAAGCACAACATATCTAACAACCAATTTTCATGATAGGGTTTGGGTTGGGCAAAAATCAAATGCTGGTTGTATACAAAAAGTAAAATTAATTTTTGCTAAGCAAACTTTTTTTGTGTAGGCCTATTGATTTAAAACTGTGCTTGAAGTGTAAAGGTGTATGAAAATGTACACATCCTGATTATATCATGAAGACCAGATTTGGATCTCTCAAATAAAAATCAGCTCACGATGTGTACTCTTTGCAGCGCTCTTTGAACTTACTCTTTTTTGATTAAACTTGTATTTTCCATTTAGTTTCAATGCTTTGTGCTACATAAATTTTCAGCTGGGGAATGGTATTGTGGAGGAGAATGAATCCAAGATTAAAATCTTTCTAAGCTCTAGCTGCTATAACCATTAAAAAAAGACTAAAATTGAGAACATCTTTATTAAACAAATTGGATTATCAGCTCTGAAAAGCAAGTCACTTGCATACGGTGTTGATAATAGTAAAAATAATAATGTTCTTTTTCTTTCTTACTTGTTTTTATCATAAAGCGTCAAATCAGAAATTGTGGTGCCTTTTCTTCTGTTGTCTCTAAAATGTTTCAGAGCTGACATATAAAGGGAACATCTCTGTGACTGAGGTGTCTCTTAGTTTTGTTTTGTCTATCCCGAGACAGATTTTTTTAAATTTCATACAGAGAGTTTTTTAATGTAGGATGTTAAATTATGCTTTGTTAACTAATTGAGTTATGTATCTGCAAATATAGCATCCGGTTTTCTGAGGGAGAGAAGGAAATGAAAGGCAAAGTAAACCTCTCAAATCTTGTACATGGAACACAACCTCAGACTCTTTAAGCAGATCTGAAACCACCACCTCAGAATCATATTCTATGTAGTGTGACTTAGAAATGAAAACAAAGAAACCCTCTAGCGCTCACTTCATGTTGTGTCCTTATTTTCCAAATGAACATTTCATGTATTTTTATCATGCTTTTTTCAATAATATTTTACTGTTTCAGTAAGATACACAAAAATGTTTTTCACAGATTTTCAGCTTTGAGTTTCCTCAGAACATTAAGAAGTCACCTCTGTTGAATTTGATAGAAAGTCTATCAGAAGGACTGTTCTTTGGCCAAGTCTAGGATAGAACTTCTCATCAAAATCTGCAAGGGCGAATCAATAACTGACTGGTCAAAGCATTTTATCATGGATGTGGGAGACTGGCTTCAGAGCAGGATGGTTAGATGGGGATCTCCCGGTTCAACTATTCCTTTCCTAATCCCATGTCACAAATTTCAACTGATTTTTACTGATTGCCTCATGAGTGTTTTTGGGTAAAACACCATTCTTGTTTTCTCTCAAGCTCTCTGGGGCTGAATGATACTGAAAACATTAATTATGTATTGTTTACTTTATAACCTTTTTTATTTCATGTTATTTTATTTCTTTTCTTCACCCACTATCCCTCTTTTTGTGCTGGATGCTTGAAGTACTGTAATACCGTAATTTATCTTAAGAACGACAGGGGAATCTAGGAATAAAACTTCATCTCTCTGAAAGTGGAAATACTTTTCAGTGGTATCTGATGCCAAATGTACTAATCTTAATTTTTTACTCTGGGGCAAACATTTTAATGGGACTTTATCACAGCTGAATTCCTTACCTTTTTTCCATGCATAATAATATGAAATTCAAATCAGCTATGATTACTTAAAGAATCTTGGTGTTATTAAGTATTTATATTGGCCAAGACCCTAGTGTCCTAGGTCACATAGAAAAGTACGTTATTTGGCTGAAGAATTTCTGGCTTAAAAGGCGAGTTTCTGAATCCACTGTTACAAAGCAAAGACTGGGAAGGGGATTGTAAGAAGCATGCAGAGCAATGGAAGGTAGTAGAGTAGATAGCAAATATCACAGGGCAGATACAATTAGTGGTGAAATGATCAGAGACAAGTCATACAATCAATAAAATACATAGTGAGACAGGACAGATTTTTCAGTAATGTATTACGATTATTATTGTAAAGCTTTATCGTTTAATACTTCAATATTTTTTTACTATTCCCATTATAGGTAATAAAAACGTAAGTTGTATGTGATATATAATGGAGATAGACTATGAAATTCAGAAAAAATTACAGTGGAAAAGGAACATATTTAAAAGTTATTCATTTATTTGTCTTTGTGTCTCTTCACACTATTCAGCTAATGCTGATTGCTATTGCTGATACTGTAAATACCCTCCATTGCTGGGTTAGGCATGTACATGCAGTTTCCCACTGGTATGCTTATGTTTTTGGCTTGCTGATTTTACATATGGGTATTGGAAATACTTAGTTTGTTCCGCAGAAAGTTTTGGACTGTATTTTTGTAATTAAAAACTGCTACAATTTCCTCACTTCTGTAGCGGAATTTTAGTTTTTCTGATAAAGAGTACACATTGCAAGAACAGCGACAATAGCTACACAAAGGGCTGCAATTGAAAATGGCCATGTTTCTACTTACAGGAATCTATTACTTTTTGCCTGATTTGTTTCCACACAAAATATTGGTAGAGCTCACAAGACAAAGCTTCTGTCATGGTGTACATAGTAAAACCTCTGCTGACTCTTTTCCAGCTCTTTCATGTCTAAGCAAATTTCAGATTAGGTGAGTTTAATACGATTTCATTGCTCACACTTAGTTTAGCTTGTGTGAAAAAAAAAAGTCAAAAGAACATAGACGTCATACAAAACACGGAACATAAAGGCACAATTTGTGCACCTTATGCTATATTCACCTTACTGTCTAAGCTTTATTCCTACAAGAAGGCGGCGAAAAGGGGCAAACTCTTTGTCTAGCTTGGACTTTCGACTTCTACACTGGATTTTCAACTGTCATGTCAATAAAATGATAGTTTTAATGTGTACATCCACAGATGCAGTGTGTCAGTTGAAAAGTAGGTGACTTTGGACAGCAGTTTAGACTTGAACTCAGGCTGCCTTTTGCCAAGTTATTCTTTAGAAGGAAAGAACACCTTGTGAGAAAAATGGGTCAGATGATATAAATGTCCCAATTTAGGTGTGTGGAAGGGGTACTTGGTGTCTTATAGAGTTTTACATTACTCTGACAGCCAAGAAGATGCTGCTCTGATTTGTTCCCGTGGAAAAGAAAACTTTTGCCCTCTGAAAGTGAAAAGCTTTTCCTTGTTTGCAAGGTGCTTTATGTCAGATGTTATCACAACTTGACAGGATGCATCCTGAATGCAAGATGTTGTGATGGTCAATCTGTCTCTTCGTGTCTTGTGCTGTTTGCTGTTGATGGTGCAGTCCGTATGGTCCTTGGTATTGCTAAGGAGCGTCCCATTTTTGACAGACTTTTACTTAAAAGTATGATTGTAAATTTATTTGCTTAAAAAAATTAATAGGAAATATTGAGCTTTCAAGGTCACTAGTTCATATTTGAAATGGAAATGAAAAATGCAAACATGATTAGCACCAAATGACTGCTTCTTTATGTAAAATTTGTAATCTCACTTCAGTGTTAGTACAGAAAACCTGCATGATGGCAGTGCCAAAGAGATAAGTCACTCAGTCTGATCACCATATTCCTGTCTGCTCCTGATTATATTCTGAGTTTCTTGTTTGACCTTGAGGGTCTGAAAAGTATTCCTGTAAACAGACCTATCCGAGTTTCAAAGAGCATTGTGGCAGTATTCCGCACAGCTTTCCATCCCCAGCTTCCGTTCTCGCTGCATCACTGATGGTATTTCCAGATTGGAGCGGGACACCGTCATGCCTCGGCAGCTGTCAAAATGTGAGTAAATCTTTCTACAGAACTTACCAAAGTAAACTTCTTCTGTCTGGGTATAGAATGTAACTCTATTTTTGTCTGGTTTTATTTATGTAAAATGCAACTTAAATTCTCACCTCCTTTCATCATGCAATTAAAGTTTAGCAGTGTTGCTTCCACTTCTCTAAAGTGGAACTTGAGCCAAGACACTTCACAATTAATAATCAAAGAAAATGACCAAATAATATAAAAGTATGGTGACAATAATATCAGCCATGTAAGGGATAAGGAGTAAATGGTAGAAATGTTTTTTTAAGCAGAGGACCATTCAGTGGCCTCTGAATGGCCACTGGTAATACAGAATGATTATAGATCTGTTGTAGAAAAAAGGGTGAACAAATCATACTACTGGACCCTCAGCATACAGGACTTTTATGCACTCTAAAGGCCAGAAATGAGAATGGCTTTGTTAAATGGTAAATTCCCAGAAAAATATTAATTTGTACTGCAGTATCACCTAAAGAATTTCTGGATGATCAGGACCTGGACTTCTTGGTGCTGAATGAACACCAGCTAAGATCTGCTACCTCAGGGACCTTAACATCTCCACAAGGCTGAGAAAAGCTGTCATGCAGCTGACGACAGAAACAATATGGATATAAATAAAGGGTAATTGAGGGTGTTTTATAATTGAAGTCCAAGAGACAGCCTAACTAAGGGGAAGATAAGATTGAATAATTTCTGAGAGAAATAGGATAAATAACGTGATGCTTCTGGGTGATCTAATATTTCTAGCTATTTGCAATGAAAAATATACAGGTGAGCAAAAGTCCTTGATAAGTCCATGACAAGAAAGTACTTTGTGTATTCAGTGATGTAGAATCAACGCCAAATATTTTGCTAGTAAGAAGAGTAACAGTATAAGAAGCTCCTTGAGCTTAGTACAATAAAAGTAAAATTCTATTCCATGAAAAAGAAATGTTGATGCATGCATAAACAAATAATCTTTTCCTGTCTCTGCCACTGATTCCCTATCTATCCTTAAGCACATACCCTAATACAGGCCTACTAGCAAGTGACTTCCTCGTATTTCTTCCTGTGTGTAACTAATAAGTCCAAACCATTCCAGCATGCTTACCTGAGATCTATTCTTTCCGTATAGCAATATACATGAAACAGAAGATACTAAAATGAAAGGTGCTGAAGCTTCCTGGTGAGAATTTCTACTAATAATCTGGAACCTTAAAACTAGATGATTTTGAAGCTCCAGCTTTGAAAATCCCTTTTTGTTAAGTGCTTTAATAACCTGGGGTGAAAGTGCTAGAAAAATTCAAACCCTACCTGGTCTATTCTTAAAGTAGTCTTAAAAAGTGTCTAGAAACTGTCACAAACAGCAAAATCAAGTGGACACGGCAGTTCGTAGGATATGTGAGGGAAAAGTAAATCTGGTTTCTGTAGAATCTACTGTTCTAGTAAATTATGTCTAATCTACTAGAATTTCCTGAAGGTGTTGACAAGCCTTTGAATAAGGATAATCTGATTGACTTAGTACATTTGGATTTCTCATAAGCTTTTGACACGGTCCTTCATCAGTCCTATCATGGAATGGCATGATCTTAAAAACTGATTTAAGACTGGGAAACAAAGTACAGGAATACTTTGTAAGGTTTCTCGGTGTAAAGAGTACTGTTAGGCATTATGCTAGGACCGGAACTGTTTGATAGAGTGAAAGATAATCTAGAAAAGCAAACTGTGAAGACTTGCAAAGCAACCAGTGGATACTTAATGCACATACTAAAGTTGTGGATGAAACTGAAATAAGTGCAAGGTAATGAGCAAAGGCAAAACCAGCTGAAAATGCACCTGCACCATGAGCTCTGAATAAATTGTTATTACTCAGGGAGGATATTTTGAGTTACTGTTTCTATCTCATTATCTGCTAAGCTGTCATCAAAAACAACATAAATAAATCTGGTGTTAAGAATTATTAGGCGATAATAGAAAACCAATTAGAAAGTGTCATTATACTGCTTTGAAAACCCAGAGTGATTCCACATTTCAGCTACTCAGTAAAACAGTCTGGTCCTATAGGAAAACTAGAAAAAGCACACAGAAATCAAGAACGATGTTAGATGTGGAATACCACCCATCTCTGGAGAGTTTAAAAGATAGAACTGTTCAATATGGAAAAGAAATGACTGATGAGAATAATATTTAATAAATTTAAAAAAATAAAATTAGAACTGTCATGCAGGAAATAAACAGAAAACTACTATTGCTATTTTCCACAACACAAGGACTAGGAGCCATAAAATGCTTTTTTAGTTAAAAGATTTAAAATAAATGAACGTAGGTACTTTTTTGCGTGGTATGCAACTGAATGGTAAAAGTCATGTTGTGGATACAGAGCTTATAGAGTCTTTTTTCCATGCCAGATGTGGCTTTGGAAGTCACACAGCGGCAATTTGTCGTTAGGTGCAGCATCTCTGGCCTGCACCATCCTCCTGGGGTGATTTTTAAAAACTGACTCAACCCAAGGAAATTTTGCCTAGTGGCAATGGGAGAAAATCTTGCTTCTGGCAAAGGGCAGAAATACTAAAAATGAGACCAAGTTACTATAGGGTTAAAAGTGGTTCCGGTGTTTCATGCCTCATGGCTTGGAATACGAAGAAACCATCAAATAATTTCCAACCCTGTAATACTTACCTCCATCCCCTCCTGTGTCTTTGAAATTTGACTGTCACCCAGTTACAGCTGTAGTTCCTGAACCTTCTTCAGGTGACTTGGTTCATCTGTCGATAATGCCAGTCAGGAAAATGAACTCACAAGTCCATTTAAAGTCCAATAAATTATGAAACTGAAGTCAAAGAACTGCTGGCCTCTACTCATCCTATACTGTCCACAGGCATCTATTAGCCCATGTAAAATCTTCTGAAGTGACTCATTACTTAATTAAGTTACTGAGAGCTAAGGTTACAGAGCAACCATAAATTTAGGGAATCAGTTTTAAAGAGAAATAGAAATATGAACTATTGTATTTCTCAACTATTAATGACATCACCTCAGACATTCATGAAGTTCTTTCGTATTATGGTTGATATTGTAGCTGACAAAATACCTGGTAAGAAACTAACGTAGCTCTGTGCTTTATTCAGTATCAGGGTAGCTCAAAGAAAACATTGACATTAAATATTCCAACTATATATACTAAAACTTAAGAAATTCAAAGCAAATCCAACCAACTGTTTAAAGCCATCTATTATTGGAAGTGGTAATTGAGAAGAATGCATTGAACTATCACATCTTTTGTTACAAATGTGATAATTTGAAAGAAAGTAAATTAATATTTTAAGCATACGAACTTATAAATTTTACATTATCCATGTAATAAGAAAATAAATTATTCATATTCTGCATAAGAAAAATCATGTGTCACCAAAACACATTTACTTCTTACCTGTAAATTAGTGAGTGGTTTTATTAGAATTACTCCTCTTTTTTTCCAGTACCTAAATTTTTTAAAGGAACTACTTTTAATTATATTACCTGATAATTATTTTATACTGTCTATGTAAAAATAGACCACTTTTCATAAAAAAAGTCCAAATGCTGCTTACTGAGAAAAAGGTCATGCATGTATTTTAAGAGAACCATGGTAAAAGCATATTGTTTATAACAAAATATATGTATGGGACTTGGTTTATAAATGGCTCTATCAAGGTCTTTCTGTGTGTATACATATGTGCAACTAAATACACATATAAAGTGAGTATGTTGTAGCTTATAATTCTTATCTTCCTTTTGCAGAATGAAGATTGCATCTTACACAGAATTTGATTGATAATACACTGAGATTTTGTGGGGCATTGATTGGGTTGCAATGAGCTATGTATTCCTTCCTACTTGATAAGTGGAACATTTGTTTCTTGTATTTAAAATTCATCAGGATACACAAGCTTATATCTAACTTACTGCATTTTATTAGTTTTGTCAATGTCATTTGCAAATGTGTCAGCTACCACCCACGGTTAACAGCTCGCTCATTTATGCTGAACTCGCACCCACTATACTGGCCACAATAGTCATATTATCCAGTTAGGTATGGGCATTTAATGTGTTCCTGCATAAAATGCAAGAGAAAATCTTGCTCATATAAATAAATAGCTCTGCCTGTTTTATTTAGAATATTCTAGGAACACCAGAAAAATAAAAGCCTTATATTACAAAGTTCTGCTTATAGATCCAATTTTACTCAGTAAAGCAGATCCACACCTTCCACAGATTCACACCACACATACATACCCTTGATATACTGTTTCATTTAAAACATTTTAAATATATGGTAAAATTAATAACTTGGTTTGAATAAAGAGTTTAAACTACTGAGAAACGCTATTTTAAAAAGAGAAGCAGAAAGTCACAGCAGAGCAACAAATTCCATACACTTGTGTCAAAACTAGAGAGCTTTTTTCTTTGTAGTGAAAAGCTTCAATACATCTTCTTTACTATTGTGTTTGCTTGATAGAACTAAGGGGTTTTGTTGCATTTTTGAAAAAAAAATCTTTCTGTTTGGTGATATGTAGTCTGGTATAGAGAAATTATTAAGGTGGGAAAACTATTGAGATTTGAGATCAGTGAAACAAGACCTCTGGAATCTGTACTTACTGACTGAGATATTCATTCTTAATCATTTGGGGTGCCATTTAAGCTAGATTATTTCTGTATGATGTATTTATATTGATGTGTCTGTGTGTGGTTTTTAGCATTGTTGCATGAAATGCAAGATTGAAGGGACCACTGAATTCTGGGATGGCTCGCCTGCTGTGCTGCTTGCCTTTGAAATAGGCTCAGATTATCTCTCAGTTTAAAGATGCTACCCTGATAATCTTCCTGGGGAAAAATTGCTTTGCATTCCAAGATATTGGAGGCATATTAGGAGAGAAATGACAGTGGCTGGTATGTGCTAGAGGCATTTATTTTTCTGTTTCAAAAAGCCTGGGGTAGGCATAGTTCTGATCTATATTTTAGCCGTGACTGATGACTCTACATTATCTAACAGCCTTACAGAAGAAGTATGGAATGTTATGTGTAAGAAAAATATGACTGACGTGTGAGATTCAAATGTCTTTTATTCAAAAATTTCCTATTCTAACCATCCATATAAACCAAAATCTAACTGCCTATAAATCAAGGCTGTGGTATCAGAAATGATAATCCCTTGCCTCCTGAGGGGAACAGAGGGCCCAATATGCTGGACAGACCCTTCTCTTAAGGAAGTCTGCTGCTTCCCCGGCGCCCAGGTTAAGGACATCACTAGGAAACTTCCTAGCTCGGTACAGCCCTCAGACTATTACCCACTACTCTTCCATGTGGGTGGTAATGAAGCCGCAACATGTAGTCCAAGGGCAATCAAGAGACTTCGGGGCCTTGGGACTGTTGGTAAGGCAATTTGGAGCACAGGTTATTTTTCCCTCTCTCCTTCCAGTTGTGGGCAGTGACATTGGAAGAAACAGATGGGTCCAGTCTATTAATACATGGCTCCGTGGCTGGTGTCACCATGACAATTTCAGGTTTTTTGATAATGGAATGGCCTACATGGCACCTGGCTTGCTGACATCAGATGGGATTCACCTTTCTCAAAGGAGGAAGCAGGTCTTTGCTCACAAGCTAGTGGGGCTCATTGACAGAGCTTTAAACTAGACTTGTAGGCAGAGGGGGATAATACCAGGCTTGCCTGTGACAAGCTGTGGGATGACACGCCAAGATTGGAGAGATGGGATGCCAGTGAAGGACCTCAGCCTGTTGCTTTGAGACGTGCTGCCTACACTGCAGCACGCTTGAAGTCTTATGGAGATAAACGAGGGGATTCTGAGGTAATAGGAGCCAACAGGGAAACACCAGAGAAAGACCTCTAAGGAATTAAGGGATGTTCCTCTAAGAAGGTGACATGGCCAACAACCCAGCTGAAGTGCCTCTACATCAATGCACGCAGCATGGGCAACCAACAGGAGGAGTTGGAAGCCACCGTGCTGCTAGAAAGCTATGTCCTGGTCGCCATTACTGAAACTTGGTGGGACGAATCCCACAACTAGACTGGAGCTATCGATGGCTACAGGCTGTTCAGAAAGGACAGATGAGGAAGGAAGGGCGGAGGCGTTGCCCTCTACATCAAGAAATGGATAGAGTGTGAAGAGCTTCCTCTGAAGAATAGCCATGAGCAGGTTGAAAGATTATCGGTAATCAAGGACCGAGGCAAAAAAGGGAACCTTGTGGTTGGTGTCTACTACAGGCCACCCTATCAAGGGGAGTAAATTGATGAATCCTTCTCACTCCAGCTACAGGAGGCATCGCG
>NW_010535509.1:0-4532 GCF_000687285.1 Phaethon lepturus
CTTTTCCAACCTTAATGATTCTGTGAGAATTGCAAAAGATAGGAGGCCAGCAGTCCGGCCAGCCATCAGTCCTGTGCTAAAGGGCTGCTCCGGCTCATGCTCAGAGTAAAACTGGCTGCTTACTTTCTTCACAGCTAGATCAGGCAATTGATTTAGCAAAATTCTGAAGCTACCATTCAAAAAAATACATTACATTTGAATTTTAAAATATATGCCAGCAGATTTCCTTGCACCACTGAGGAAAAGATTAAAGTGCAGTCATGCAATATATTATGTGGTTGGATACTACAAGTTTTAAAAACGCTTAATGTTTGGAATGAGTGCCTTTTCTTAAAATGAATTTCACTGGCGGGTGGCCTATATGTTACTGTGACAGGAGCAACCGCCCTCTTTGAGCAGTGCAAGTGACAGCCAAAGTCTGTCAAGGAGGGATGGGGGACAGATTCCAAAAACTTTTCCAGGCTTTTAACACTGAATTACCAACAGAGAAGCAAAAAAGAAAAAACCAAAAATAGCTTTTATAAAGGATGTTGATGGTGCCTCAGACCAACAAACTGCCTTTTGAACAAAATGACTGCTGACCTCCGACGTCCACTTTTAATTTCCTTTTCATTATAGCTTTTGTACAGATCTGTGTATGTGTACATATGTGCATGCGTGTATAAATAATTTCTTGAAGAGCAGCCCAACACGAGCGAAAACACAAAGTGACTTCTTTCTATTAGCTTTTAAACCAACAAAACCAACAGGAATTAGATCTGTTCATTTCAATTTTGCTTGAAGTAAAATTTCACTGGCTGTGCATATCACATGTTAAACTGCACAGGCGGTACTGAATTAATACCAGCTTTTACAAAGTCAGTCAGTCGTGAGAGGTGCCAATCACTGCATGTTCCACTTGAAATGAGAAGTAGAGGCACTCAGAGTGAAGTACAGACTGTACCGCTCTTTTTTTAACATTTTCAAAAAAGAAAACATGACAGCGCTAACAAAATAATAATGTCGTAAAAAAAACCCACCCCACATTCATTTCTGCAACCCCCCTGTCCCATTCACAGACAAGGAAACAAAAGTCCACGCACACAGCACGCAAAGCTGTTATGACTGTTTTCCCACTCTGCACACCAGGAGGTCAAAACCTGCTCAGCCGACACAGGGACCTCTTCAGTATCTCCAGACATTCAGCAAAGAAGAAAGCCTTTGCAACATTACTGAAATTAGTTTGGATCTGTAAAGCAGATGTCTTTAAAGTTTAAGGCTATACATAGTTACACTGATCCCTGCTCCTCAATTATTCTGAATTTATAAGCCTATCTGTTCACAGGGCTTTGCATGACAAACAGCAGTAGGAAAGAACAAAAGAAATCAACACAGCCCTGTCATATGGGAAAAAAACCCGGCCCTTCTTGGATCCATCTGACCTCAGCTAGGACTGAAACGCGCTGCGTGGCAGCCGTCCAGAGCTGTGTTCGTGCTCATCCACACCTTGTACTCTACTGCCCTTCCCAAACATCGTCAGAACATCCTCTCTCCTTGTTCTCCAAAAGCCACAGCTTTTGGTTTTGACCACTCTCTTGTTTTGACCTTATGTCTGGCCTGCAACGTCTCCTAGCAGACCACCAAGCTGTCCTGTCACCACTGTGTTGTTGAACCCTCTGCAGGTTCAAGTGTGGATGAAGGCTGAGTCCAATTAAACTGTATGTCCATGATAGAGAGGGTAAGAATTAATTCCACCTTTTTGTCGTCTTAAGGAGGTGTCAGTGTGCATGCAAAGAACAGTAGCAAACAAACTGACCACCTCCCTAGCTTCTGTGTTTCTCATTCAGTGTTCGTAGAACACCCACTGCCACAGGACCTTGGTCTGTGACAAAGGTTGACAGGAGTTATGACAGTTCAGCTATTGCACAAAATGAAAACTTATTATGAACAGCTCATCAAGCATTACTGCCATCTTCTTAACCCAAAAAAAGGTAACAAAACCAAACCAAGAACTGAGATCAGAGCCCTGGTATAAAGACTGCTATGCACAACTTAGCAGCAAGAATGTTAGAGGCTTGGGCTCACTGAATTGCTCTGTTCCCCAATCTTCCCCTGACGCCGAACAGTTATAGAGTTTCAACCTAAAAATCTGTCTGAATATTCAGTGATAAATTTAGGCAGAATTATTATGCCTAACCACTATACGGTGCAAATCCAACTCAGTGAAAGGACCGTAATTCAGCAGTGGCAACCTGGGACTTGCTGTCAGCTTATACAAGATCCAACTGGATCACTGAACTTATCAGCAACACTCTACATATTAAAGCTGACCAAACTAAGGACCAGGTGAGACAAAGACAGAGGAAAAAACGCAAGATGGAAAATGCCTCAGTTTCCCACTTTTTGAGCATCCAGTTTGAACATTAGCATTGTGTAGCAATGCTGGGAAATCGGTAATCAGAGCCTTTTATTTAAACATACCAGGTATCTTTCCTCCTGCCTCATGCTGGGGGTACGGATCATGTGATTCTGTTCTCCTCTCCAGTCTCCAAAACGTCGAAAAAAATAATTAGATAAAAATCGATTGACAGGATCTCTGATAATATTGATGTACACCGGCTGGTCTCCTCCAAACCTAGTGGGAAGAAAAACGGGTGGATCTCATCAGAAGGTTCCACACAGGCACATGTAACCATCTTTCACCTGAGTGTTTTCAAATTACTCTCTACGGAAGTTCAGAGCTTTTATGGGTTAGGAGTGAAACTGAAAAGCTTACAACTAGTTACCAAAACTTTGTAAAAGCATATAAGGTCTCTTTAGGATGAAGGCTAAATATGGTATCACATTAAGCTACAAACATTTTCGTCTAGGACCTTTTTTTCCACCATGTCAATAGTTTTGCTTCTTGAGTTTTCTCCTTGCTGTTTTCAGATTAAAACCTTCCGCAGCTGAATCTGAGAATGAGTATTTTTTCTTCACAACACAGGCTTCCCATCTGGGAAGTCATGTCAGCGCAGGCACTGCCTAACACTCCCTGCCATGGGGCAGCCTTGGATCACCTTCACCTGTACGGTAAGTGTAGTATAGTAATGTGCAAAGGATTTTGCAACATGGAAGCTTATTTCAAAGGGCTTCCTTTGGATGAACTGAGAGATGTGCATGGTATTTCCATCTTTATATTTGCTGGAACTTGTGCAGGTCTTCCTCTCCTCACCCCCAGCTGGATTTGATGTTATTTCGTGCTTATGCAATGCCTTATCCTTGTACTGCACTTCATGATTTTTTGTTTTTAAAAGTCAATATGAAAATTCCTGCTTCAAAAAAGAAATTAATTATTAATTTTAAGAACACACAAGTGCGAGGAAAAGGAAAGGGTAAAACCAGCTATGACCACGCTCTGCACAAAAGCAAAATGCAGCATAGGTACCTGTAATTTAGAGATGAGAAGATAAACCAGAGTAACCCTCATCAGCTCAGCTTTACCTTCTTGTACACCTCCTCCTGGTAGTTCATGGCAAACATCTTCAGTTTAATAGGTCAGATACAAAAAGAGGAAAGGAGGAAAAGGGAGCTTAAGAAGGTCTGTGATTATACTGTATTTTCACAGTGTTAAAATATTGACTGCGTATTTTATGTCAATACACAGCATCAGAACAGGCCTAACTGGAAGAAAAAAAAAAAAGGAAAGCTGCTTACACTTTTCTGTAGTCAAAATTGAAGAACGAACTTTTATGCTATGGAACAGACTTAGGGACGACATATACCATGAGATAAAGGACAAAATAAAACCTTTTTGGATTGAGAAGTTCATGGGGTGAATTCAGCTTGGAATCTGCCTGATCTAAGAACATGAATTATATTTCTCCCTTTTGTTTCCCCAATTTAGGAGAACAATTCTTACTTAAGCTCTAGCTTATGCTTTATTTTTGGGAGCTTGAGGGCATAGCCATATTTAAATATTTAAATGCCATTCTGATGATTTTCTGAGTCACAATTTATGTATTTTCTTTTAAAATATACAATATTAGAATGGAAGAGAGAAAACTGAAGACACCCTTTAGATTAAAAAAACCCTCTCAGCTTCCCCTCATCTTTTGACTCAGATGAATAATTGAATATGTATAATAAAAGATCAGGGCTCCTCATAAATATGAAAGAATCAGCAAAATTTAAAAAAAAATATCAATTTTAGTAAAAGAGAAAAATCCCATAGAGTTTCAACTTGATTTTTATTCTGCATGATTCCCCACACCACTAAACACAGTCTGCAAAGGTTTCTCTCATGAATAACTGTGCACATCAGTAATTTCATTGACTTCAATGTTGCAGGATCACTGCCATAATTTGAAATTGCACAGACAGCATAAAACTTGAAAACAACCCAATTAAGAAGGAAGATGCTCCTTGCTTCCTGATTCATGCATAGCCCAGTTTGGACATGGGTGTGCAAGGGAAGTATCCTGAATTCAGTATCCTGAATTCTTCTCTGAGCTTGTCTTTGCTGCTTTCTGTCTTCATACAGAAATAATACCTACCTTAAAAAAAAGGCATTC
>NW_010535509.1:4555-5187 GCF_000687285.1 Phaethon lepturus
GCTTTGACAATATTTATTCAAACAGAAAGCTTTTGGTGAATGCTATGGCTGGTAGCCATGAAAACTAAATTTTTCAAGTGAAATTGCTGGCAAGAATAGCTTGCACCTAAATTACTGAACACATTATCTTCCTGCTACTTGATGCAGATCAGCAATGATCTAAAGACAGACGGGAGTGGAGAAGAGCAAAGAAAAGGGGAAGCAATGAAGACAGTAAGAAGCGATGACAGCAGCAAGTTGTCTTGAGACAGAAAGACTACAAGATTCAGAGAAGCAAGGGAGCAGAGATATCTTGGCCTGGGTTTCGTAGAGGACGCTAAGCCTAAGTGCTCCTCAGAAGAGAGAAAAATCAAAAGCAGGCAACTATTAGTTGTCTAGATAGAAATATTCAACACATATTGTCTTTTCTAAAGGAGGGGTTAGATTGCATAACCAACCCACCAAAGTGTCAGAGCCCGTCCTTTTACTGGTAAGGTCATGTCCCCGAGCACGTGAACTGTAAATTCAGTACCAACAGCTCTGAGCAAAGAGGCACATGCAAGCTCAGCCATCCCAAGAGGACAGCTGAGATGGGAGGCCAGTCTTTCACAAAGAGCTACAGAGGAACTTCTCATTTCTGAGATAGAGACTGT
>NW_010535509.1:5202-12816 GCF_000687285.1 Phaethon lepturus
CCAAAAAAAAGGCAAAAAAACCCCAACCCGACACCCAACAAAAAAACCCAACCACCATGGAACAGCTCAAATTTCTGATTTCCTGCACACAGTAACCAGCCTGGTATACACCCAGCTGCAGTTGTTCCACCAGGCAACAAGCAGGGAATTTTTAGAAGAATTAAGTCTGTTCTGGCTCTTATTCAAATCTGCATTTTTTTTAAACATAGTTTATAATATTTCAAATTCCAACCATTTGTTTCTATGGACTGTACTGAGACTCTTTTATGGAAACTAAGCAGCACTCTCATGGCATAAAAAAAATCCTACTAGTTAAAAAAAAAAAATCAATAACCTTAAGCTATTTAGAGAAAAAAAAGGACAAATCAATGCTGCATTTGTTCAAGTATGTTCTACATATTTTTAGGTACCTATCATTCACAACATAATTAGTATTACTTAGCTCTCCAGAGTGAAACTTTTCAAATTAACACCACCCACATGAAAGTGCTCTTGCAAACAATAACATACCATGCTCTCATTATACATCACGTCACCATATTTATACTCAAATACTTATTGTGAAGGATCCAAAAAGGGACACAATCATATTTTTCTAGGCCTTAGAAGGCTTACCTTATCTGAGTGGGATCAAGACTGGATCCTGCACAATAAAGGTACCTGGTCATTCTCATGCCCAGCAGCACATCACTGCAACTGGGTAGAGTGAGCCAGGACACCACCACTCCAGCAGAGCATTGAAAATGTACACACTGATCCTTTGCAGTGCTCTTCCTGTACTTAACTTCTCCTGATTTATTTAGTATATGCTACTAAATCCCATTAGTTTTAACTGCTCTGTTGTGACAGGTATATTTTTGGAGTCCACATCAAAATAGCTAGAATATTTGCAGGCTTCAATCAATGATACTTAGTTTCATTAATAATATATTCCCTCATCTCTTTTTTTAATAAAAATGAAAAGAAAAAAAAAGGCCTGAGAAGTATGCCAGATGTTACAAGTCTGCCTCTTAGAAAAATGTCTCCGATTAATTCAGATGTTACTATTTACAAGGGCAAAATCTTTGTTACCCCTTATAAGATGATTTAAAAAAAAAAAAAAAATTCAACCAAAGTGATTTGCTTGGCTTTAAAATGGAGGATCTCTCAGCTCCTATTATTTTTCATTTCAGTTCAGGAGGCTGCTGCATTTCTGTTCAGCACAAAACTCTTTGCACAAGCAGAAGCAGGCTTTTTCATCCCTGCAGGCAAACCACACTTCTCAAGGAAAAGACGACTCCCGACTTATTCTCCAGAAGAACTTTGGCTGCCTCTTACTCTGTTAATGCAAAATGTCTCCTCTGTAACAAATGAGTTGGTTGCTAGCCATTCAATATAAAATGGAAGCAAACAAGAACTGACAGTCACCTAATATTAATAGGGACAGACATGTTGTGTCCTTCTTAGAACGGAAGTGCAATTTCCTTTTACAGCTTCATACAACCGAGAATCACACACCGAGAGCACAATTGCCCAGCAAGCTTTACTCATCAATTACATTACGGCTCCATTACCTGCTCTGCAGCACAGCTTCACAGGGAGGTCACATAAAAGCACTAACATACAACCTTAATCTTTTTAGAACTTAAATACGATGAAGTTACATAAAAATCTATCTTCTGAAACAGGTATCTTGAAATGAAAAGATATTATAACATTTTGTATTAGCATGTGCTTATGGCAAAGCAACCCTATCCCACACACAAGGCACCAGACACCTCTGGGATGCTCCAATGACCCTCCTCAAGGACGAGCTGCAAAGGTACGTAGAGGAGCAGGCTGAGGTGCTGCCTGCCTGGGACTACATGGTATTGCCAGCCTCCAAAATCAAGGAGTTTATCTTCTTGCTTTTGTCTGTAGTGCTTCACTTCCAGCTTTTGTGCCTTCATCCTATGCTACTGTCATGTTTTCAAGCTTTTCTTCGGAATCAGGAAGAGAAAAAAAGTGAGTTGAGATAAATCTTTTTGTTTCAAAACTGCATCCTTGGCTGGCCTGGCCATGAACGGGAGGTATGTGTGGGGATCCAAAATGCCTAGTGGTTCAAGGTTAACAGTAAAATAGTGCAAACTGGCAACACTCCTCATTAATTACCCTTTCTGGAGCTGTGATTTCAATAGCAGAAATTTCAGCTTCTGAAGTGATGTGTCTGGGTAATGTAATTTTAAAAATCACAACTGAGTCCTCTGGGAACTGCTTAGTAAACTGCCTCAGACCAGCTAATGGCTAAAAGATTACACTACAAAGCCTTATATTTCTCTATTTCACTATCCTGTAGATCTCCCAGAACATTTTATGTTATATTTCTGTCAGTCTTTTACATTCATGCATGCTAAACAATGAGGTTTTTTTCCTATGCCTTTCATTATGTGGAGGGTATCAAAATAGTTTAATATATAAATGCATAATGAACAGCACTAACACAGACACAAATCCTGCCTGGGTCTCTATAGCATCCCCAGCTCAAGTAAAGGCAACACTTGAGCAGGAACTACTAATTCTGTTTTCATTTATGATATGTAAAGTTACAGCTGGGAACAAGGAAGAGAGAAAACACTCCCTGCAAAACACTAACAGCAGCTATAGTCAAACTCTGCATTATTTAAAATCACTTAATTCCAGATACCTCGTATACACGACTTTTCAAAGGTCTGGCTCAGGATCTCTCTGGACCTCTGATTAACATTTCATTATAATTCAGAGATGTGAATGTTGCACATTATATAGAGGAATAGAAAATCTAATTACAAATTATTACCATAAATTTCCAAGAAATAGCAGAACAGCTGATACAGCTGTTTGGAAATTATTAAATCAACAAACATGGTGTGTAGAAAAGATACATCTTCAAAATTGGATGAGGCCACAGATTTGGCTGAGATAGTTATATTCACATACAATCTTGAGGCTCAACTTCTTATGAAGCTTATAATGCAAAGGATGTTGCAATGCACTTGGCACTGCATATTCAACTTCTCATATGAATCCATTTATCAAGAGTGTCAGAGGTGATTCCAGCTGTTCTGTGGAAATGGCTGTCACAGAGAGCTACTCAAGATAATGTTAGGTATGTCCATACAGAAAGTGAAATACAGCAAATTGGGTATAATAATAATAATAAAAAAACCCACTGTAACTTTGCGGTATATACCATGTATACAGGGTATAGAATATAAAAATCAATGTAACTGAAACTGAGAACATGGCTGCCCCGTCTCAGATGTGAAATTCTATGTAATCACCATCAAATAGAGGGAGCTGTGGATATCATCATGCTTGAGGCTTTGAATCTACACAGTTTAACATGATGATCTGTGATTCAGAAGGTAAGTGCAAAACTACTGATAACATTTTCAGATAACAAAGGTGCAAAAGGAGAGAATAATAAAGGGAGCCGTTTGCTGATAAAAAGCCACTTGAGCCACAGGGTACGCAAGACACAAGCAAACTTCATGCACTGTATTACAGCAAATAAAACCCAAAGCAGAGGACACTCACAGGGAAGTAACACTTCTGGCAAGGATCTGCATGCCTCCACAGATTATTAGCAGCATGTGAGACTTTACAGGCCAGAATAATCCTAGTTTCCCTTTTTCTGAGAAGCAGGAGCAGAGACGAGCAAAGACCTGGCACAATGCTGATGTGACCACTAACAGGGTCCATTTTAAGCAAAGCATGCATAAAGTTCACTGCAGAGTCACAAGAAGGATGAAAAAAAAAATGCCTTGCAATGGAAAAATGTCAAGAAACTGAAAACCTTCGAGCTTGAAAAGAAAACGAGAAGGGAAAAAATACGGAGAAGGCTAAGAGATGACTGCAACGTGGCTTGCAACAAATTACACATGAAAGCTTACATAGGGGAAAAATTTGATAAAAGGAGTCTTTACATTTGCCCTCTTCAGAGGGTACTCTGAGATCCAAGGAAAAGGAGTCAACTGGATTTCTCAAAAACATTAAGCGGAAAAATAACTCACAATTTACAATCCAAGAGAACAGTTCAGTATTGGAAGGGGCAGCAGATTCTCCATGACTGGTGATTTTGAATCAAGACTTAAACTTCCATCCTGAAATATGAAGGTTTTAGTTTCAAATCTGAATAGTTTGTATGGTGAATTACACAAGGGTGAGAAAGACTAGAAATTACTTGGGACTGCCACAATCTGTCTTTTTGCCTGAAGGCAGGATCACCTATGTAATTGCCACTATCAGCTCCAAAATCCTTACGTACAATCTATTCTGTTGCTTTGCTGTCCTTGTTGTTCAAGCTTTTTCCTAAGTGTCTGGTCTAGAACTCTGTTGATGCAATTTAAGACCACTGCTTCTGCTATCATTACTCATAAAGAACTGTATAGTCCCTTTATCTCTGTAGAACCTTTTAAACATAAAATTAAAAAGTGTTATCACAGTCCTCTCTTTCCCAGCCTTCTCTGTTGTTTGTTTTTTGTGGTGTTTCCCCCCCCCCTTTCTTTCTTTCTCTGCCCTTTCAACCTTTCCTCACAGGTCAATTTTTTATAACTCTGATCATTCTCTTTTGGAGCAATCAACATCTTTCTTAAATTAAGTTCCTCCCAAACTGGTAATATAACCTACAGTGTAAATGTGAGCATGGAAACCAAACAACAGTAAAGAAAGGATGGTGTTATGCCAGATCCCACCTTCAGTAACTAAATTTCAAGCAACCATCTCCATTCTGAGAATATTTTATTACCAGTTGAATGAAAGCTAAAAAGTCTATTATGCAAAGAACACAGGAAATCTAGGGAAATAAATTTTAAATCAGATAATCTTAAATCTGTGGAAAAACTCACCATAGAGCAATGTTTTTAAAAAAAATAAACCCCCAAAAACCCCTTAGACCATAAAAAGGTCAAACTGCATGTTAGATTTGTGCTTAGCCTTCTACCAAGTCACAGTTAAAAAACATCATTACACGCTCACATCATTAAAAAAATGTAGTATTAAAAAGGAAAAAAGATGTAGGAGGGATTACAGCACCATGTGGCCATTCATGAAATGTGTACTTTACAAGGCAGACCTCACATGATGGTAGAAAGTGTTTCATGATGTGTTAGCAAAAAGTACAGATTATAATGAACACACATAAAGACACAGTGTTAAGGCTGTGTATGTAAGTTTAGCTGACATTTCCCTACTTTTAAGAGCTTACCCAGAGGGTAATAATTTTTTTGTTACCCTATTTTTAATGACATTTCCTAGGTGTGTATGGGTTTTTTTTAAAAGAGAAAAAATCCACAACATGAAACTACTTTAGTAGATAATTTTAGGCTGCAATCATTGTTTCAAGATGTTCATTCAAGGAGGCACTCAAAGAGCCCAATCCCTCCCACAGCTGAGCTGTACAGAATCAGTGTGAGCTGACTGAAATCCTGCCTTTCATACATAAGTATACCTGAGTGTGTATTCAAAGGGTCATGGACATTCAGCATCTTGTTATGCCAGCTCCATGCATTTGCCTAGCACGCTATTTTCAAATGCTAGTGGAGAACAGTTAAAACGCATCTTAGGCATGTTCTGCAAAACATCTATGCTCTGTGTGGTATGCCTTGTTCCAGAGAAAGGGAGAAACAAGAATCCTCAAGTTATTAATAAATCTGAGTGTTGTAACAAATATCCCATGACTCTGTTCTAAGTCAATGAAAACAGCATCACAGAATCACCCTGGTTTTACTGACCTCTTACCAGTCTATAAAAAACCTCAAAAGTGAAATTCTATTTCCAAATCAATGGACTAAAGATACATACATAGATTAAGTCATAGCAAAGCGAGATATTTATTTGCCATAAGAAATTGTAAATGTGTCATCCAACCCCTACAAATGATCAACAAACTAACATGCAAGGCTTTCAAACACCACGCTGTCAACACAGTGTGCTCCTGCTTTCAAACATGCAGCTTATTCGCATGACATAGTCAAGTTAATTCTTCCAAGATTTACCTCCTTTTTGTTTGTTGGCTACTGACACATTTTACAGAGCCCAAGAACAGGGAATGTTGTAATGTCAAAGTGCTGTGTTAAACCGCAATTTTTAGAGCTGCTTCTGCATGAGAAAAAACACAAAACCGATGAACAACAAACCCCCCTGAACAATATTTAAAAACTAGGTTAGTTTTGGGCTTATCCAGACCGAAGCTCTCTTTGTTTATCTCTGCCTTTGTACAGCATGTGATTAACTGCTACCCATAATTCAGAATTCAGGTCAGAGTTGAAGGAAAGTGTCCAAACTGATCAGCACTGCTGCACGTGACACTGTCTGCTGCTATAGCAGCCTGATTTACTAATTTTTATTGGTTAGTGTTAGCCATTGTGTCTCTTTAAAAAAGTAGTATAAAAGAAACAAATCAGTAATGCTGATACAGACCATCTACCAAAAAAGAATTTTTCAAGAAAAACAAGAACTTTACACATTAACTCTGCTAATGAATAGCAGAAACCCAGAAGTATTTCTTATGTTGATTCCAGGGACTAAAGGCAAGTACCTCCCCAAGCAGAAGACCCAACAGATCTTTCTCTTCTCTCCAAAACCTGTCCCTCCACACTCCTCATGCACAGAGCAAGAGGGACACAGCAGAGCTGGTGCTGGCATGCAAGCAAGCAGGGCACAGGGAGGTGGGTGCTGGCCTTGGCCCAGCAGAAGGTCCAGCAGCTCTGTTTTGCTTGGCTTTCCCTCCAGCACATGTACCTGCAGCAGTGTGGTTGTCTCAGAGTCTTCTACTGGCCTTCCAAATTTGTTTTGAAACTGGCCGACAGGTTGAGAAATTATTTAGGAATCAGGTGTGTGTGGAAACTGGAAAGACATGCAGAAGAGTTGGAACTGCTGTATGAGTCTTACCTCCTTAGAAAATTATGCTAAAAGCAAAGTCTTGTCCCATCCCCTTGAGCACATGCCCACAGATGTTAAATACACACTGCAGATATAAAACTGCGGCTGAAACGAAGAAGAGGGCAGCTGCCTGACAGCGCAGAAAGGATGACTCCTCACATACTAATGCTGGGTAGTAATTCATCCTGGCTTTGAACAAATAAGATATACTGAACTGAATTATAACGGCTAATTAAAATGTAAGATTAAATTGAGTCCATGCTTTATCTCTGCATCTCCCTACCACATCACAGGAAATTTTAAAGGAGATCATTCCCCAGTGGCCTATAACTACTGCTGAAAGTAAAGAATTCACGGCTCCAGTGAGACATGAAAAAGCCTGTTTCTCTCTCTGGATGGTCTTTTCAATACTTCTCCCTCTTAGGACTTTACCCTGATCTAATCAGCAAGCCTTTAAACAAGCAAAAGTCACTTACCAGTCACTGACAGAGGCACATCTTTAAGTTTTTACACATTCTCCTGTAACGTTCATTCACGCCAAGACAGGAGAGAGCAACCAAGCTTCCTGCTCTGCCCGAACTCGGGTCCGTAAGTGCATGCTCGGAAGATGAACAGTTCGGTGTCGGAGGGAGGAAAGCTGCCTTCCCTGCATCCAAAACGGAAGTTACGCAATTCCTCCCCGTCTCTGACTCATCCTGACCCAAAACCATGGCCTCACAGCCCCCCGTGCATTCC
>NW_010535509.1:12847-39985 GCF_000687285.1 Phaethon lepturus
CTGCTTCTCTGAAATCTGTGACACTTGGAGCACATGCCAAGCATCTTGAGGACCTGCCCAAAGACTGTTATAGTTACTTAATTCAGCAGAAGGTTACTAAAAGGTCAAGTGGGGCTCTTCCACAATCTTGATCTTGAGGACCGGCCCAAAGACTGTTGTAGTTACTTAATTCAGCAGAAGGTTATTAAAAGGTCAAGTGGGGCTCTTCCACAATCTTGAAGCTTCTTCCTGTTTCATCTTTTCTCAGGGTAAATAGACAACAAGCGGCATTTATGATAAAGCACAGTGAACAACCTGCAGCTACCCTGAAATAGCTTTTTGTCTCTCTGCAGGTCATTCCAGTTCTTCAGAGCTTCTGCACTCTAACAATGTGCTGCTTGGATCTATCAATAACACCTGCAATCTCAGCAAACGTATCAGCATATAAATCTTCACCTGCTTAGAGACATTCTTTAATATTTTCTTCTGATTAACATTTTGGATGCTTTTTTCAGCAACATTAGAATATAAAAGTCAATTTAGAAAGAGAAAAAAAAATCAGTATTTTTACTAATTTAACAGCTCCCACAATTCTTTTTAAATACATGCAGCATTACCTTTGAAAAGGAATTGGAATATGACAAAGATAAACGATAGCTGTCATCCTGGTCCTGCAACGTGCCCTTCTTGGGCACACACCCCTGAGTGGAGGCAAACCTCCTGAATTCCTGAATAGCTGTCATCCTGGTCCTGCAATGTGCCCTTCTTGGGCACACATCCCTGAGTGGAGGCAAACCTCCTGAATTCCTGAGTTCAGACAAGTGTATGTGGGTGTCTCTGCCCCGTGCACTGCAGACGACAGCAGAGATTATGACTGACAACTCATAGTGTTCCTTGGGCATGTGAGGAAAAAAATTTGTCTTCTCTTGTGATTTTTTTAACGTAGGCCAACAGATCTCAGCATTCTGGGTACACATAAGTATCAGTGGAGATTTTTTTCTTTTTTTTGTTATTCAAAGAATTTTCTACTTCACAACATCCACTGCAGTAGGACAGAAGCTAGTAATTTTGCATGCTTCATGTTGCTCATTTTTTTCCCCTTGGTTAACACATTTAAGAATAAGGAATGAAGACCATTTCTACAGAAAGGGGAATGGCAGCCTGGTAAACAGTGACTAGGAAACTCACTGGAAAAACAACTTGCCCTGAAATCCAATATTGCTCTGGTGCAACTGTGGCTTTAGAAGGTGTAAGAACAGCGGCTGCAAAGACTTTTTTCTCCTACCATATACACTATTAGTAAAGCTGATACAGGTCCAGAGTACAGTTTTGATGCTTACACTTAATAAAGACTATGGAACTACTGGAGAAATTTCAGAGAAGTGTCACAGAGTTATTAAATGGATGAGAAAAACATCCCTCAGCAAGAGGTTTGAGAATACCTGTGATCAAAAGGAAGCATAAAAGGTGTTTGGAGATGGCAGTGGCAGATAGATGTACCCGGAGAAACACCAGGGAACAAAAAAAGCATTTCAGTCAATAAGGAGCAAAAGCCAGAGAAATTCACATTAGAAATTAGCCACAGGAATTTGACAGTAAAGCTGACAGACAACTGGAACCAAGTGCCCAAGGACGTGACAGAGGCGGTGTAACATGATGCCTTCAAAGGCAGCCTAGATGCCTTCATGGAAGACTTCTGAGAAATACACTCTTTTTCCAATCAAGAGCAAGAAAACTCTATGCTGGGCTAACCCCAATAGCAACAGACAGTTTGAAACCAAAAAGCACCTAAACGTTTACCTCTGTGTGTAAGAACACTTCCAAGTAGGGTTATTAGAAGAAAGCCAGGTATGGAGAGGTCAGTCCAGCATTTAGGATGAAACGAGGACGATAACCACAGAGCCATAATAAATATTCCTCACCCAGGAATCACAAGTAAGGGAGAATGCAATTAACAGCACTACCTTCCCCAAAAGAAACAGTCCTGAAATGGACTGGATGGAGTACTCACCCTCCCAAGGCACTGGGTCATCTCCTAGAGCTAGCCGTAGCTGCACTGGAGAGACCGGGAACAGAAGCTGCAACCACTGGGAATAAAAGCTTTTCCTGTGGCAAGTGCTATGGACAAAATCACTCACATCAACGAAGAGCAAGAAACTTATTTTTTTATCTTCTGTTCAAAGCCACAATTAATTAGATTCATGTCTGTAAAAATTCACATAAGATTTGCTTTAATGTGTGCTTTTAAGATTTGCCTTGTTGTCTGCCTTTTTGCACTACTTTAGATGAGAAAACCTAGTACTGAACTAAAAGACGAAGATCTAGGAGAGTAAATGAGAATTCATTTACTCACCTGAACCAGCAGGAACTCTCAAAACACTCTTCACAAATGAGAGGAAAACATCCCTGACAAGCATTCAGGTCAAGACGAGATTTTCAAGTTTTTAGAACTTTGTTCAGCAAAACTAATGGTGCCTCTGAAACATGCGTGTGCTCAAATTCACCACTGAAGGCTTAGCTTATTTCTACTAGAGATTTTTTTCTGGAAAGAAGAGATAGTCTTTTTTTCAGCTGGAAACAATCATAAGTAAATGCTGTGATCCTTTTCTGAATAATCAGAGAGCTCTAGGCGCTGACAGGTTTATAAGCAGGTGCACGATGCAAAGGGGGGAAATCCAAATGATTTGTCATTGCTGCTATTCACATCAGTGATGTTAAATAAAAATCAAATTTATTTTTCTTACTACTATTTGGGAAGCTGACAAGCACCCATAAGCAAAAGCAAAGCAGACTCCCCGTTTGCACAACTCTGCTTGTATTTTCTCTGCTTCTCTAGTACCTTGGTGATATGCTCTAAACAGCTTAACACAATCCCTATAGATCTTGAAAGCACTCAAGGAGAGATGTGCAAGGCGCGTGGAAGAGACTTCTTTTGTCCCAACAGTGACCTTCGAGCTTACCAAAAGAGTAGCAAAGATAACATGCCTTCTACCTCCTACCTGTCTGCCAGCTTGATACATGCAGGAGGAAGAAGAATAAAGCGTTCCTTATCCCTTCCTGCAAACAAAAGTTTGCTTTCAAAGGTATAAAATACCAAACAAGAGAAGCAAGTTTGGTTGCTGGATTAATGCCCAGGATGGCTGCCCCTGCAAAAATTCATGATTTCAAGGAACACCTCTGCTACAATGGAAAATAGAAAGTCTCATCCCTTTCCTTGGGAAGGAGCAAGGGCTTTCACCAAAGTAGGGTTATTCAATCTTCAGGCTGATCTTTGAGGCTTTCACAGATCTGAAGCTGCCCTAAGCCTGCAGTCAAGAATCAGTTGTCTCCTACCTGTCCCTGCGCATCTATCCCGCTCCCCACTGAGCTGGCTGCTCATGGAGAGCTGCTGTCTAAGGTCTTCAGCTGTCAGACAGAAAACACCACATCGATACTTTGACCCTCATTCTTTTAGTTTCTGGGGTATTGCACAGCTTTTACATTGAGCTGGCAGAAAAGATGGGGCAAACAGGAAGAACCATATTCCACAGACAAGTTAAGTTCAGCTATCTGCTGGAGATGATAAAAAAAAGGAATAGTTTCCAAAAAATCAAGCAAAACTAAAATGCTTTCATAATATGGTAATATTTAGAATGTGTATTTAAATCACATTCTTGAAATTCTTGCAAAAATCAGTACTTGACACTCCAGTTCCTAATGAAACTCAGTTTAAGAAAAAAAAAATCATTCTAGAATGGAGGAAAAGAGAAAATATGCAACATGCTTCTTCACTGTTAGGGGAAACACCACCAATAAATTTTGAAACTAAAGACTAAAACTCTCAAAAATGTTTAATTTATTAATTAGAAAACACTAGGAAAGGCTAAACCAAAAGTAAGAAATGTTGATGCACTTCAGTCTCATTTAAAATGATTCACCAGCCTTTTCACTACTCTACAGCTACTAGTTAAACCAAGTGTCCTCTCAATAAAAAGAAAAACACATTTTTCAGGTTTGCAAAGAACAGCCAAAAAGGAAGCTGAAAGTACTTTTATACACCTTATATAATTTTTATATATTTTCACAAATTTTGTGAGACCCTAACTGGACTACTGTGTTCAGCTCTGGGGCCCCCAACATAAGAAGGTCATGGAGCTGTTGGAGAGGGTCCAGAGGAGGGCCACAAAAGATCAGAGGGATGGAACACCTCTCCTGTGAGGACAGGCTGAGAGACCTGGGGTTGTTCAGCCTGGAGAAGAGAAGGCTCCAGGGAGACCTTACTGCAGCCTTCTGGTACTTAAAGGGGCCCTACAAGAAAGCTGGAGAGGGAATTTTTACAAGGGCATGTAGTGATAGAAGAAGGGGTAATGGCTTTAAGCTGAAAGAGGGTAGATTTAGATTAGATACAAGGAAGAAATTCTTTACTATGAGGGTGGTAAGCCGCTGGAACAGGTTGTGATGTTCCATCACAACCTGTTGTGGATGCCCCATCCCTGGAGGTGTTCAAGGCCAGGCTGGATGGGGCTTTTAGCAACCTCGTCTAGCAGAAGGTGTCCCTGCCCATGGCAAGGGCGTTGGAACTAGATGATCTTTAAGGTCTTTTCCAACCTAAACCATTCTATGATTCTATGAAATACGTATTGCAAGAAAAACGTAGAGCGATTTCATCTCATGGACACGTTACAGAAGAAACATGTTACCTATGTGGCAAGGATGTACCACATGCACAGAAAATGGGAACTTGGGAGGAGAAAGAGGTAATGATGTTCATCTTTTTCTCATGTACCTAATGTTGCGTACCGTCAATTTAATCAAGAAACATCCCTTTGACCCTCAGGTGTGGCTACTTGTTTGATCTTGCATTTCAGCAGAGAGAAGACATCCTTTACCAATGATGTGAAGTCCTGTTCTAACCAGTTCTTTATTCTTTAAATGTAATACAAAGAATCACAACAGGGAATACGGAAGATTAGAAGTTTGTTTAACTCTTCTTGTTTTCATGTAACGAAATCATGCCCATAGTTAAGTTATAGGTCAAGTGAATATTTTATTTTTATTTTCTAAATATTTTATTTTCTAAAAAACCAAAACAGCCTCCCGACAATTTTATAATTTCTTACTACATTGTCTACCTACACTTGAAGCCATACATTCAAAGGACATGCACTGACACTAACCATATAAACAAAATGCTGGGAAGTTAGGAAAGCTCTGATCTGCAAAGATCAGCAGAGATCTGCAGAAAATTCACACTTCTACAGAATTATTTTTATCTAAATGCAAGGAGTCCAGCCTAGTGGCACAGATGGCATGGTTCCTGAATATAATTTCCAAATTAAATTTACAGCCTAGGCAATAACCATCTGCAGTCAGCTTTAACCTCTGTGTCCTGGCTAAATGCTAACTGGCATCACTCATTCACATCCATCCAAAAATTCCTTAGAAGTTTAATCCAAATTCAATTTTCTTCACATTCCGTGCTATAAATGTCTCTAGAGTCCTGGTGCATACTTTTAAATAGCTGCCAGAAGGGACTGCATTCCCATGATACAGAGCACAATCCATTTGCATAATTTATAAATACTTCCGTATTCCTGTGGAATAAGGACTATTTTGTCAGAACAAAATTAAATTGGTTATATTCATGGAGAGTCATTCCATTCAGTGGAGTTTTCGGTCTCATATTAGCATCCGACTATACAGAGATGAAACACTCATAACAGTTTACGGACCCAAATTACCATCTCATGCATGTTGACTGGAGGTGTTACAAACCAAAATAATCTTGGAGGCAAAGGCACACAAGAGCACCCCGGCTTTTCACAAACATAGTGTACATAACTATTCTGTAGCAAAGAGAGCGCAGGAATAAAACCCCCCAACTTCTGAATGTGACTTCCAGTGCCAGAAAGGAGGAGGAAAAAAAACAAGTACATTACATATAAACAGTACAAAAAAGGGAGGGAAAAGGTTCTATGTATTAAAATTAATAGAAATCAATGAAAAAGACTTTTAACTGAAAAAATGCCTTACCTTGAGAAGTTGAGGAAATGAACATGTCTAGTGAATAAATAGGGCTGCTCAGCAGTGCTTATGTTTTTAATCAATTCCATCTAAAAAGAATTAACAAATCAAATTTTCCATGTTACATCAACACAAATTTTGAGACAAATATAACTCTCAAACAACATACGATGATGTAATTTTCAAGGCTGAATTACTCAGGAACTCCTTCCCCACTCCCAAACACTGTCATCAAGATAGCACAACTACTATTTCATGTCTAAGCAAGAAAGGTTGAGCTACAGGCACCATCCTGCTATCATGGACCTTATGTACTTCGAAAACAGGGTATCCGTTTAAGGCAAGGCATAAACTAAAGGAAAAATCTAAACCTTGCCTAAATCTGCACCAGAGCTTTGTAAGTGGCAGCTGCCCTCTGAAGACACTGTCTCTATTCACCAGAATGCCAAAATGTAAAATGTCTGAAACTGTAACAGAAAGTGCGACCTGAGCCAATGACCATTCTCACATAACAATAAAAATTGCCAACATTGCCAAAACACCAATTGAGTCACCTGTTTAAATACAGAAATTAGCACTTGCCAATTCCTTTTACTATTACAGCAAATAATAAAACTGAGTACAAATTAAATGGGCACTTTTAGAAAGATGATGCTAAGTTCTAGTTCAGGCATGTTTACACCGTTCAAAAAAATATTTAAATTTTCAGATCATTAAAGTGGAATAGTGTAAACGGCATATGTTGAAGACTGCGCAGCATGGATATGAATATCTGTGTCATGTAAGTTGAGCTCTAGCTGTCATCTAGAGGAAACTGAAAGTGTCTGGTGGAGCACCATGCTAGAGAGTTGAGATGTCCTAGTTAATTTTTGCTTCCTTACTATTAATTTCCTAAGATTTGTTTTCAGATTTTCTATTCTGTGCTCGAATGCAGGCTATATTATGGACACTGAACACAAATGCTTTTGAAATTATAGGTTTATTGATTTTACAAACTGGGTAGTAGAAAGTAATACAGGAAGTAACAGAAATTCATAAACTGAAAAAAAAAAGAGTCATAAGTGAAGGTGAACCAAACACTCTAATTTGAGTCATATCAATTCATGTACTAGATTTAAACACTATTAAGGAGACATTAATTAAAAAATAATCTATTTCTTAAAACTTGAATGCTGTATCTGACATAAACAAAACAAGGAAAAACATGGGCTACAGCCTGTTGTGTGGTCAAGATATACTGACTGGCATGTGATGAGTTACTGCTCTAAAAGCCTGAAAAGCATGGTAGAAAATTATGTCCACGCCATAACAAATATTAAACTATATTTAAGGGACAGCAATTGTAATTTTTTTCCCTTCTATTTCCCAGTTTTGATACACTGATATTTTAGCACGGTTTTTACACTGTGTATCACATTTTACTGCTTCTCATGCATCTTTCATTCTTCTTTCTTCCCTAGGACTCATAACCTGCCTCCTTCTTTCAGACAACAGAAGCTACAGCTGTTTAACTTTTAGGACCAAATAAAAAAGTGCACACATTAATACGCTTTTCCCTACTTTTCCTTGGCCTTCAACCATTTTATACACATTGATGTATGATGAGGACTGAAGCAAACAGTTCAGTTTGTCCATCTTCTCAGGATGGGCCTTTTTCTGTCAAACTAGAGTACATCAAGGCATATTAGGTATAGATCTTGTATACCAAGGCATATTAGGTCTGAGAAAGTATATTGAGTTATATTAGTACATCAAGGTATATTAGGACTGAGGAAGGCTGTAAACCCAGGGGAATGGAACATAAAGAGGAGACCACCAACAGAAAGGCAATATGAAAGGAAAAGAGAAACAAGAGAAAACAGAGAAGATATGTGATTTTAAAAAAAGGCAAGGAATAGCCCCCTGCTTCAGTCAGTCATATCTGGACTCTGGACTGTTTGATTCAAGTACAAGCAGGTCTTTATACAGCTCTTTCAGTACAATATAGATGCTAAGAGCAAGAAATTCATAAACCTGAAGAGCAGAGCTTGCTCAGACCAGAATTAGAAAGCTCAGGAAACTTTGCAATAATTGGCACGAAATAATTGAGCATTGTTTGTTAATGCTCTGAAGAGACAAAGGCTTTCCTAGCAAACCAAATAAGGCAGCATCTCTTTAGGACTGGTAACTCTCTCTGCCAAAAAATTACATTCATCCTCCGATGAAATGAAACAGAGGGGAGATTCCAGAGCCTGGGTATCAGGTGTCTCGATTGACTTATTCTTTTGTTTTTCACGCAGACAAGTTACAGGAGAAGTGAAATCCTCAGAACTGTATGAAGCTTTACGTTAGGTTGGCATTTTATCATCTATCTGCATGAATGAATGAAGGAAGGAAGATGGCAGAAGGAAGTTCTTGATATGGGATAAAAACCCTATTCATGCCACTACAGTCACCACGGTAATTCCATCTTGGAATAAATGGAAAGCCATCACCAGAGTATAAACAGAGATGTAAAGATAGCATACCCGTACAAAGTAATCCCACCATGTTTAAAAAGACAGGCAACTTTAATGTGCTATGTCTAGATAAACATGCGTGCGTGGGAATACGTGAGTGTTACCAAGTACCATGCAAGCCTCCCCTGCCCCTCAGCTCACCCTGGGGCTGGTACCAATGCGCTAGGGCCAGGCGGATTCACATCACACCACTACCACGTTTGCCGTCGCACTTCACCTGCCGTCAGCGTCAGGCTCGTGCCACCCTGCTGCCGGACTAGCCCAGGCACTTCTGCCTCAGGAGCAAAGGGAGTCTGGAAAGCGGTAGAGAGAGCAGGACAGCATCTGGCTGCTGGCGGTTTTTTTAATCTCTTGCTACCAAACTCAGTCTCTTGAGCTAAGATAACAAATTACTCCAGAGCAGTCACGGAATTCTGTTTTGACTTAAAAGTACCTTCATATTTAGACAATTAATGATCAACTGGACTTGTAAGCAGATGTGGATAAAGCTACAATGTGCATATGAACAAATAAGCAAAAAACATTCTTTTAAAAACACTGCCAAAAGGGTAAGTAAGGCTCAACAGAAACAACACACAGATGTCAGAAGGGAAAAATAAGTAACTGTAATGGCTCATGGCCACATGCAAATTGTGGCCATATTTCCCATGGGCCTCTCTCTGACCTCACTGTGCTGATTTCAGGCTAACAAGCCAAACATACTGCTCAGGAATACCTAGTGATCCACCCCTCCTTTTAAGATGGCATTAAAGAAAAAAAAAAAAAGAGCTTCCAATGTCTCCCAAAAGAGTAAGGTCTAGTGTTTTCGGGTTTTTTGTTTTGTTTTGATGTGGGGTTTTGGTTGGTGGGGTTTTTTTTCTTTTTTTCTTCAAGATGATTTGTGTAGATAGAGGACCCACCGAGAAGAAGAGTGAGCAGAGGATGAGAGCTGAGGAAAGCAAGTATCTTTGGATGGAGTGAGTGGTGAAGGGGAGAGAGATACATACAAGCACAGATTACCTAGGAGATGGTCTTAAACCACACAAAGTTTGAAAAGAGATGAAAAGGCCCAAGCAGCAGAAGATAAACTACCCTGGCAGACACCGTTCAGGGAGAGATGAACCAGAACACATCCAGGTTTGGAGGGAGAAGCTGTAAAAATATCCAGGGAGAGGGAAATGCCAGAGCATGAAGAGTGTGTGGGGAGAGACAGGCGGTGGCACCCGGTGCCCGTATCCACCCATGGAGCCCATAGCATGGCCCAACCACATCAGCTCCACTGCTGGGCAAAAGCACTGGGTGCGTTTTGCTCCCCAAGGGGAGCATGCACATCGTGCAGCAGGAGGCTGCAGAGGCTAAACTACTGCAAGCAGTTGCAAAGACCTCTGTGGTGTGGTCAACACACATTTGCTGTCATTCTACCGCTCCCCCTCAAACATCAATTAATTGTAAGGAACCGAGACTTTAGCCTAAATGCTAATTTGCTCCCTAGCATAACATCTTCCTACCACTGTGACTCCTTGCTTAAGCTTTTACTCTAAATTTTTCTCCAAAACTAATTTTCTGCACTGACTTTTAAACAAGACCCTTCAAGAAGACTACATCCACAAACAGAGGCAATCCTGTAAATCACAAGGTATTTTTGAATCTTAAAGCCCACCTAAGCAAGAACACCAAGAGGCAATACTTAAAGGGGAAAGGTTTTTCCTTGTCTGCTGTCTTACACTACCACTGGTGAAACTCTGGGCACAGGTTGCCCAGAGAGGTGGTAGATGCCCCATCCCTGGAAACATTCCAGGTCAGGTTGGACGGGGCTCTGAGCAACCTGGTCTAATTGAAGCTGCCTAGAATCATTAAGGTTGGAAAAGACCTTTAAGATCATCAAGTCCAACCATCAACCCAACGCCACCATGCTTACTAAACCATATCCTGAAGTGCCATGTCCACATGTTTTTTGAACACTTCCAGTGTTGGTGACTCCACCACCTCCCTGGGCAGCCTGTTCCAATGCTTGACCACTCTCTCTGTAAAGAAATTTTTCCTAATATCCATTCTAAACCTCCCCTTCTGCAACTTGAGGCCATTTCCTCTTGTCGTATTGCTAGTTACTTGAGAGGAGAGACCAACTTCACTACAACCTCCTTTCAGGTAGTTGTAGAGAGTGGTGAGGTTTCCCCTCAGCCTCCTCTTCTCCAGACTAAACAATCCCAGTTCCCTCAGCTGCTCCTCATAAGACTTGTGCTCCAGACCCCTCATCCATGTATTTGTACTCCACTGTTGCTGCATTGTAAATAACAATCCAGCAGATGGCACAGCGAAATGACTCGAGAGAGACTGGACGGGGCCCTCCCCGAAATGGGAGAAACGTGGAGGATGGCTTTGCTCCAGCCACAGTATTGTTCCTGCACAAAAAAAAAAAAAAAAAAAAAAAAAAAAAAACTAACTCAGACTTGCGAGAGAGGACACCTTCTGTCGCTCTTCCAGAACTAGCCAACCCCCCACACTGGCTGCTCACAGCAGTCCCATTTGGTTCAAGATTTGCAATAGGTAAATTCCACTGGGAACAAAAGGAAATAATTTGACAGTAAACCCACCCAGACAACAGCCAAAATGTTACTACTTTTTTCAAGCTGCTGCATTTCACTGGGAGAATTAGATGTCAAAATGTATAAAAATGGTGAGGCAACTGGGATTTTCCAAGTGAGGTCAGCTAGATGACACTATGGTCTCCACTAACATTGACACAAATTGGACAAAAAAAAAAAAATCTCTGTATCTATCTTTCTTGTGAATTCTTAACCTTCTTCTACTGTTTTCAGTCTCTACTGAAGGCATGTAGGTCCAGGAGGCACAAGTATCTACAGGTATTTGGTATATCACTTTCATCTCGGTATTAATTTCCATAAACAACTCACAGGAATGAGACTAGATCTTCATTTCCAGCTCTCAAAAATTTGGAATGGTTTCAAGAATTTCTTCAGCTTCCCAAGCTGCTATGACCAATTTTCTGTCTTCAAAAGCATTTAAGAAAAATTAGTGATGGATTTTTAGTGTGTTAAACTGGAATTATATATAAAGCTGGCTGTACAGCCATAAGGATGGGTGGTAGAAGGAAACGATATGAGGATAAACTATCAATTACTCCTGTATGTGATTGGTGTTTGTATATCTATAAGCATACTCATTCTTACTTCTCTGAATGCAAAAGAAAAGGGGGTGTGAGGGAAGTCGGGGAAGGGGAAGAATTCATTTTGCAACAGTTCATATGTCATTTTAAAGCCACATCAATTACATTGACTTTGTACACATGAATACTACATATTATTTTCTGTATTTAATTTACTTGGAAATATAGCAAATGGTAAGGCATAGACTAACTCATTTACTTCCAGAACTCACTCCCTTAAGCCCGTAGATGTTCAAAGGCTGCACTTCTAATTGCTGGCAGGCACTTATAACTCGGGAAAATTTCTTAGTAGGAAGGAGACTGGAAAAGGCAGCGAGACTATGGATTCTAGTTATGTGCAATCTCCGTAGTCATTAAGAACACCTACATGCTTAACTTTATTTAACAACAGCAGACTGCATACACTACATATTTACACAAAAGACTTGGCTGGATCAGGGCTTTAACCAAACACAGGACAGACAATGACAGAAGGACAAGAGATATATCATCTCGAGCGAGAAGCCCAGGCTCACGCTGGGAGCTTACAGCTCTCTTTTCTCTTGTTCCAATGCCTGGAGCCTGAGACCATTCATTGTCCTAACTTCCTCTCGTGTACACCACATTAAAGGTGGGAGAAATAATTTTTTTCATATCTGCTCATAAAAAAGTGAGAAGACAACTAAAAATACCCTGAACAACAGAACAGATACTATCTCCAGGCACGTTTCCTGGTGATCAAAGGCACTTTTCATCAAAAGTACTCATTAAATGATGAACCTATTGTAACTCTGTAAATAAGCCATAAATTAAAATAGATTCAAGTTATAGTAGGGCAACCTATTGCTGCAACCTCTGCAGCAATACATCCAGCACCATCTGTGTTCCAGCACATTCGCTGTCTAGCAACCTAAAAGTTTCTGGAGTGCAGAAAGTAATGCAGATATTTATCCTCTGTCAGTACATTGGATGCATCAAAACCAAGTCTGGGCCTCTCATGAATCTTAAGATGCTGAACTAAAGTGTGGAAGACTGTTGAGATGTGATCTTGTATCATGTTTAACAAAGGACAATCCACCTACCAGAGAAAGGCAGAACAGAGCTGAAACAAAGTAGATGATGAGGGTGAAAGCTGGTGATTAATACCCAAAAGGTTTTTAGGTTTTATGTTGCATCTCCCAATCAGCAATGAAACAAAACCCAAACAATCCAAAACACAAAAGCAGTCACTCACAGAAATCCCCTATGCCATATCCAACAGTTAAGCAGAAAAAACAACCAGGCAGGCTCTATAGCACAGGATAGTTTGACCCCAACCTGACAGGACCATTTTGCAAATTCCCCGGGCTCCATGGTGCTGCCGGTGGGATACACAAGAGGAATGCTGCAGTAGCTGCAGCCCAGGGCTCTGCCCCTTCCCTTGGCCACAAACAGGGGCAGTGGGGGGATACTGGCCTCCCCCCTAGCCTTTCACTGGGGTGTTGCACCCAGCTGCGCAAAGAAGCCTTTGGGCTAGCGTGCCAGCCCTAGCTAGCCAGTCCCCGCCGCAAGCTGAACTTGAACACCACGTGGGGTTAAGTGAGCCAGCTACTGGTGGGACCCTGATGGCCACCTTGGAAGTGAGGAAGTTGGGACCTGCAGAAGCAGTATCTGCTCTCAAATTTCCATTTGCAATGAACTGCTGTATCTAAAATAACAAACTTATGCTCATAAACAGGCTACAAATAAAATCACCCCAATCACAGCACAACACAGACGTGGGCCTGCCAGTAGCATTTTGATCATCACACACATCCTTTTGTGGTTTGCAGGCTGCTATTCCTAGGAGTGATGCAGGCAGCTACTGCAGCATTTACCTGATCAGCAGATCAAAATAGCAGCTGTGGGCAACGTATGCAACAGTCATGTGTGCGGTATCTGACTACATCCGTACACTTTGGAGTCTGAGGTTTTTTGTATTACTTGCATCAATATCTACTGATGGCAGTGATACTCACAGGAGGCACGTGGTTACCCTAAACACAAAGGATTTTAGATAAGTGGATCTTCTGTGGAATCAAAGCTGCAAAAATAATGCCCTCTATAACTTTAAGGGAACATGAAAGGGGGTATCTGAGTAAAGAGGTTTCATGTGGTATTTTCACTTGCCTTAGTGAGGGTTACGTGATAACATGAAAAAGGCAGATGAGCAAGAGGCTGCAATAGGATCAAGGACATGTCAGATTACAGCAACATGGGTTAGTACGGCTGTGTGAAACAACTTTTTGCAGCAAGCAATCACTGGAAGTGAATTAAGAAAGTGAGCAAAAAAAACCTGTTGGCTATTATTTACTCCTGCTCTGCTTAGAGACCCAAGCTATGTCTGAATAAGCTCACCTGTTTACATGATAAATGGCTGTGCCCTGCAGATACATTAATACAGGTCCCAGAAGCTGTTAGCACCTAACTTCACTCATACTAACCCTTCTTGCCTCACTGCTGGACTAACTGCTATGCTGACTAAATTCAAAAGCTGGCTCACTGGAAGTTAGTTTTTCTGGTTAGCTTCCACACTGTGTTGCTCTTGGCTCTACCATCCATTTCTCCTATTAACTGAAGCTGCTTAGAGAATGATGAATTCTGGCTGATTACTCAGGTCAAAGTAGCAGTATACCTTTCAGTACTATTTCTGCTAGCATATGCCTTTGTTTCTCACTTTCACAAACATAGTAAGAAAACAGGATCTCAGACGAGCAGGAGTAACTTACCTGTTCATTTTTGGTCAGTCTTGTTTTGTTATGGATGTCAGATGTAACCAGGTTAAATCCATGTTTCTCTGATAAAATTCTCAAAAGCAAAACCACAGTTCGACTCCCACACTTTCCAACTCTGTTGTAGACCACCTGGCTAGGGAAAGGAAGTACCTAAATAAAGATTGGAGAAAAAGAAAAGTCAGTATACAGGTATTTTTGTTTCTGTGACCCTGCCCAGGTCAGAAGCATTCACTTCCACGAGGCAAGCTAGAAGTTTATAAGAATAGAAACACGTGGCTCACGAGGTGGCAAACCAAGATTTCCCCCTCATGATCCAATTTAATGTAACAGTGCAGATTGGTAGCTACCCCAGAAACACAAAGCCACTGCTGATGTCTTCTAGTGAAGATGATGACGGGCTTAAGCTTGCTGCTTGTAACCTCACTGAAAATAGTGAGCTTTAGTTGACTGCCTGCCATACAAAGAATGAAGGGAAGTGAATTTGCACAACAGTTTGGCATCTCAAAGTGAAGTTGACATAATGCAAGAGGAATGCTCGAATTGCAAAACTTTAACTTAAAAGAAAAAACACCCCAAACTACCACCAGTTGTATAGAGCTAAAATTAACCAACTGTTTCAATTTCAAATATAAACATGAACCTTCCAAAAAGACTCAGAGAACAAATTATGCCACTGGCTAGCTATGTACTTTTGGAATAAACAACACTGGGGCCCACTGGTGGCTTGGAGGCCAGCTGGCACAGTCTGATCACCTCCGTACAGGTAAATGTTCACTAAGCCTCAAAACAGAACAGCCACATCCAACCTACCTACTGGGAATGGTCTCCAGCTCATGCTAACTCATACTCTCCTCCCCAGAAAACCAGAACAAGCAAGTAGTAATTCACCGTCCTGAAGTACATTGGATGCAGGCTTCTTTTGTTCCTGGACAACATCCATGGGCTATTCTTTCAGTAAAAGGCATTCCTAAAGTCACACTATTGCACTAGACAAGTATTTGGTGTATAGCATATAGCAGCAGCATCTGATAATATAGGCCAAGGGGCATCTGTTTTCAAGCCTTTTAAATTGGCTAACAGAGTCAAGGAGCTCACAGTTTCATCCACAGCAGAGCGTATATGGCACTCACTTACAGACAGCTCATTTTTCTATTAAGACAACAGTACAATACGTTTCCCAACACAGGGCCTGCACCCAGGTTCCACACGACATGTGTTCAGTGCAAGGAACAGCTCACATGCCCAGGTGATGGTGTGTCTCAACCTATAGTTACTTCTGCTGTTGATGTGGTCACGTTCTCCCATCAGAAGGATTTCTAACATAAAAGCAGTCAGATGAGGCATATGGGCTTCTGGCACTTCTCATGGTATTTGAACAGCTAATAGACCTTCATCAGGGAAGCAGAATGATTCCTCAGACAACCCTTCAGATTACGTTCAAAGAGGACTGCACACTAGAATAAAAAAAAAAAAAAAAAAAAAAAGGAAAAAATCTGGATTCCTTTATATATAATGGGAACATACTGGCACTTTGCTATCAACATTACGCTTCATGACCAAAAGAACATTACTATTGTTACTGGTTGCAATGTTTAGGATATCTTTCACTGCAACATAAACATGGAAGCCATCATTCTCCAAATTACCTGGGGAAGGGGTAGGTATTTGGTACTCATGGCTTTGGTTAAGCTTTCCAAGTTCCAGGACGTCACATCTCCTGATTCAGCAAGTAAACATGAGCCTCCCAAGGCTCATAAAAAACCCACATAACACATGAAGTCTTACTATTTTGTAATGTTTTATAGAGGTTTCTATGAGAAACGTAGCCCCCTTATTCATTACCAATCTTTCCTTCAGAAGCCTTCCTTCCTATGAAACACAAAATCCCAGCCTCAATGATTAGAGAACTCCAAAGGTGATGAATTTAACATCTCTGTGCTACAGCTGTAGCTAACCTTTTCCAAAACAACTGCCAACGATGTCTAAAAGGTTAACATTTGAACACATTTTATTATGTTGACTATAACACCAGGGACACCATCATGAAAGTTTTTCTTATGCAAGAACATGAGCCATATTCTGGATTGTCCCCTTTTTGATTCATTTCTTCGCATAACAAAAACCAGCATCACTATTTGCCACGGCCCTGCAGCACTATCCACACAACACTACTGTAACTTCTGGGAGTTTCTCCCCTGCTCAGACATATATTTTTGGCATACTTTGCTGTCCAAGTATGTGAAAATGTACAGGAGAAATGCAAAGTAGATGCTGACAAGTGCCAGTGAAGGAGCAAGAGCACATAAAGCATGTGATTGCCTAACAACCTGGAAAGGAGATAAATGATGAGAGTTTGTAGGGCTATGGAAACATTTAAAAATGCTTCATAATTATTAACTGCTTTGATTTGCATAGCAGAGTTGCACTTTGCAATGTAGTGAGCAAAATGTTTTCTTCATTGGTACTTCACTCATTTCAAGTGGAATTTTGCTGCACCCAGATTAGACTAGAGTTCTAATTAAATCCCTGACCTGATTAGCCAGTAACTTTGGGTGAATCTTATCAATACCATTCTTTAAAAATGAAATAAAATTAAAGCAGGCCTTTGTAAAGTCTCTAGTCTAAGTGCAAGCAACCCTACCAGCTAAAAAAAAATGACAGTTGCTACCAAGTTTGGACAGTTCTCACCTTTGTTTCTGAAACTCACCTTCCTGTGTAGCACAATTCTGTTCTGCATGCAGACAATAACCATGGCAACCCCCAAAAAGCAACCATAAGCAAATGCTCACTGGAGACAGAGAAAACTGAAATAAAGGGCTGTTATTTTCACACAACTGTTTAGCTTAAAGGAGGCCAATATATCAATGCCTTGATTCAGTAAGCATCTGAATGCACTTAGGTAAAATCGGACAAAATTCAAAATAAACGCTACAGCTCAAAGCTCACTCCAGAAGAACATGGTCCTTAACGGTAATCAAAACTTCACTTGTGGCTAGCTTTAAGGATGCACTGCTGAAGCTTTGCTCATATTTTGCCTCTTTACATCACCATTGCACTTACAGACCTAAATGCTCCAGAGGGTGTGCCCAGTACACAAAGCCACACAGCACACAGGCTTTTGATATGTACTTGTTTATTGGGACCATTTGCAGGATACTGCAAATCTGCTTTCTGCATTTCAGAAAGTGTCTAAGTGATTTCTTGGAAAAAGAAATACCTCCTCCAGAAGCCTGAATTTGCATCAGGCACATCTAGAAATGCAAGAAATTGAAAACTTTTCTCTTCCTCCTCATATACAATATACATAACAGCAAGACTCAGACAATGTAAGAGATGGTGGCAGAGGAGGCACTTGAAAAGCAGGCTTCTATTTTATTAGCAGAAACAAGATGGAAAACAGCAGTTGGAGGTTTAAAAAATGCTAATTGGATTACATTTTATTTGACAATAAGAATATGTATCATGTAGACTGACTAACTGCTGAGGTGATGCCCTGGCAACATGATACTCATGTAACAATATACACAACTTCAAAATAATTGCAGAGTGACTTTATTGAGCTTTGCATCAAAGCCCAGAGGTAATATAAACAATTCAAACATGTAATTCACTTTGGAGTTATATGAATTAGTACTTAGAGCTATAAAAAAGTAAAACCCACAGTATAATTACAACAGCTCTCTCCAAGGGTTTGGAAAGTTATATAACAATTTACTTGTCAGTTCAAACTGAGGTTTTTTTTTTTTTTCTTTAGTTCCACAGTTAAAGAAGATGTCAAGAATGATTGCGAATGAAATCAAGGAGAAGAAAAACCAAGTTTATCCCGAGATGAATTTGCATTACGGGCAACGACTGTCAAGCAGCTCTGCAGGGTAGGTCTGCCAGTTTCAGGAGGGGAGCCATTTCTCAGCCAGCCTGACAAAAGCTCAGGCTTCCATCTTCTGTGGTGGCTTTGTCTCCAGGTAAACCTTTGCAACATTAAAAAAATTAGACTGGATAATTACTTGCAGTACCAGCAATTTAGACATCCACCCAAAGGCCTAAATCATTCCGCTTTTACTGGGCCAAATCCAGTATAATTTTGCCAATTTGCCAACAATTTCCCAGCCCAGGTACAATTTGCCCAGACAAACAACTCACATCAGAGGTACATGTTTCCAGAAAACAATCTATTCTCTCCACAACTTTTGCAAGTGACTGACCCCTAGTCCTTATTCATGGGAGGGGTCAGAAGTGGGTGCCAGAACTGGCTTTTCCATTCTGAGCAGACACTAACCTGTGGTCAGACTGTGCTCAGTGTTTTTCATGTGAATGGGCCAACCAACACAGACAAAACCGGTGAGGTCATGAGAGCAATGAAAGATTTACTGACATCACACATCTCTATACAGCATCACATCTTTCCAGTGCAACCTCTCCATTATTTTTCCTGTCCAGCTGTGACAGAATTACAAGAATTCAAAAAAATGGCTTACTGGGTGAAAGCAATGGACCATGGGGCTCATGAGTGGTGAAAGATGCTCGTTAGGCACCTGCAAACCTCATCCTGTCAGCAGTCCACTTCTCTCCAGTATGAACAAGAGAGGAGGAGGCAGTTTCTCTCTCCAGAGGAGCCAGTGCCCCCAAAAATTGCATATGGGATGTCAGAAGGCACATTCTTGCCCATTGGCTGAAGAATTTCTTACACAATCTGCTATACCAACAAATTCCAGAATTTTGTTACCCACCATGCATTTCATTTTTAGCTCATCTTCTACCATTTCCAGAGAACGCCTGTCCTCACATTGTGGGTTTCATGAAGACAGATCAGATAATTCAGTCACCAGCTTTGAAATCTTCTTAGATCCATCAGATCCTCTTTTTAATCAGGGTTTGTCACAAGCCTGCCATGACCTATTGAAAGACAAACTCTAAGGCCACCAAGAGGTAATATATTCCAAACCTAACTTCAGGAATTGCTGCGCAAAATCTCATTCCAAACAAATATCAACTTATTCTTACTTTTAAAGCAATTACAACGAAGAATTGCTAACGCAAAGGTATATCAACAGAAAACACGACTGAAAGATGAAAGAGAGAAGACAAAATAAATTACTAGTTATCCCTCCTTCTTCCCCAGCTAAACCACACAGATCCAGTTATATCAAGATCCACCTGTAGAGTGTAGCGACACCGGACAGAGACAAACTTTTGGAATTAACCAACTCTAAAAGAGACCAGACAGCATGATCTTCTCTGCGGGTCACTGAAGATACATTAGAAACCACAAGAAAGGTAAGGGTGAAGTTTCTTTGTTTTCAAAATCTGAAAGCTGTATCGCTGCAGTGGAGCACTGAAAATAAGGCAGAAGTAGAAACAGAAGATTCTTCTGTCACATTTTCATTAAGCAACTAATTTAATTGAAAAAGGATGACTTCCATCCCCCTCCCCCCCGCCCTGCCCCAAACAATGCATTTCATCTGTTTGGCAGCTGGCATATTTGGAAGAATAAGTTAAAATGTGTTCTCTAATGATTCAACATCCTTAAGTACCAAAATAAATTGAAAACATAAGCATGGAGCAGAAGCAGCAAAAGGAGACGGGTTGTAGGCATAGTCCTCAAACGTATGAAGACCAAAAAGAACCACATTACTATGAAGTGTCTGGCAAAGCTAATGGTTCCTGATGTGTCCCACAAAACAGATCTGTATAGCCAGTATCAAAACTTCCAATAATTTTTCTGTGAAGAAGTACTGCACCCTTATGAATCTAAAATGAGCTCAGTCCAAAGCATAGTAAAGTCTCCCCACTAAGTCTCAGATCATGTCGTATTACAAGATACTATGGCTATATATACAGCAAATTGAAACTATGATAATATCAATAGCAAGCTGGGAAAATGACAAAGAAAAGGTCAAAGATCAAGTTTTCAAAGATTGGACTGCAGCCTGTCAACACATTTCTTTTTGCTCCTTTTATACCTTACACCTGATTTACCTTCCTACAAGAGCAGCTTGCAGCTGAGCAAAACCTCTACTTCTACAATCTGTTGCATAAGCAAGTGCAGAACCAGGCTTATTTCAGGTCTGTGAAGTTACAGCAACGTTCAAATCCAGCACATATATACAAAGAGTCAAACAGGTTGGTAAAGAGCAGATGCTCTGTTCGCTCAGCAGTTCCAGGTGGTTACTGATGCTAGGCAGCCTCTGGAGGTGTGAGCAGGACTCCTGGGTCTCATCACTAGCAACACTCGCTGTACCCAAGTGATGGCAGCTCCGGCTCTGCTCAGGGATGAAGCAGTTGAGGGGAATCACCCTACCAAACAGATAACTGCTTGGGGAGGGGGTACAACCAACATCTGCTAGATTAACCAAACCTCTTCCTTTCACCCTTTCTTAATGTAGCAAGCTTTTCAACCTCCTCTGCATTCTTCTTGCTTTCATTTGCAGTTTGCAACTTGTTCACCACTTCTGGGACCAAAATTAGATATAATGCTGTATCTTGTCACCCTACTGCCAAAGAGAACCGAACAGTTATCCTTCATATCTTGCAGACATCCCTTTTTAATACATCTCAGGATGGCATTTAGAAAAATCAAGGTGTATAGGATTGTTGCTGGTATGGAGAGGGGTGCAGAACATCAAGCCATCACTCTTTTTCTTCTCTACCCCACGTAAGTGTATACAGATTACAACAGGAAAAGAACCGGAAGACCCTCATTAGCTTTCTTGTGAAAAGCAGTATTTTCATTCCTTCTGTGGTTCACCACATTGTGGAAGTTGCCTTCCTGGTATGCACCTATTTCATAACAAGATAAAGGAGATAAATAATGTAAGGACATGGTTCACTGATGCTGGTATTCGTTGAGGGAACTAGCATGAATTCAGGTAGATTAAGAATTTTGGTGTCGCTTTAATCACCCGGTTTTCCACTGCAAGGTTTTCCATGTAATATCAAAAAACCTTAAGCTGCATAATTTGTGCAAGCCATATTTTAACTCCAGAGCAGCTTCAGATTAAACATGTATCTTGGAATTGTAAAGTTTAAAACTGCCTTTTTTTTGTCCTGAGCCCAGGGTTTTGTGCACTCTGCGATGTGCTCAGAACACACTGGCACAGTTATTCTCTGCTTAAGTAGTAAATCCTATCACATCCAACCCACATGTTTATACTGGACACTTACAAAATGATATTAAGTAGCTAAGCCTAGTTTTAAAACTTTTTATAATACATCACGGCACTGGTGTTCCCTTAAGTAACCTAACTACCTTACAGCAGTTTCTATCCTTCCAAAGCAATACTCATGAATTCACCCTGGGAGCCAATAATATTGGATTTGAATGTGGTGAGTGGTACACTAAATAACTTATTCCTCTGTATGCACTTGTCTTTCTTCACATTAAGGTTTAACCCTTTTGAACCTATTGTGGCTGACTATCTATTAGGCTGCAGCTAGTGCAACAACTCACGGTTTAAACATTGCCAAGGATCTGTCATACTGTGCTTCGGTTTGCCCTCCTGCCCTTTACTTTAGGCCCCCTTCAGTAGTTTTACATTTTATTTTAATGTCTCCTGCATGCTTGTCTTTTCCACTACACTTTGCACAGTGACTTTATAAGTCAATTGCAGTATGAAATAAAGGTTGTTTATAGCCGTAACTGGATTTTAATTTGTAAAACAGGCCAGTTCTGCTGGACTGTAACCCACAAGCTCGTTATTGATGAGCTGGCTCTGAGATGCTTTCGCTCCACATGCTCAGAGGAACTCAAAGGGACTGAATTTCCGTCACAGCTTCTGCAGGTAACATATTCAAACCTAGTTCATAACAATGTATCACCACCTGGAAAGAGCAACAACAAGAAGCTCCTACAGGAAGGACAATGTACTGCTGGCCAACTCTTCCAGCAGAGCCAGAACACAGCAGAAATCCCAGTGTCATCTAAAATTACTCAAAGGCCTAGAATACCTTCCTCAACTGACCATGGTTCACATTTGAGTCATAACTGGATCCTGTGGTGCTGGAGTTGCCACATGTCGGAGGCAATAATGGACGAGGCCCAGAAGTGCTCCCTTTTCACCCTTCTGCAACTTGAAATGATTAATCCAGCTTGTTCAGGCAAATCAAACCTCATTCCTGCAAGGCAGGAGTCCTTTCCACGTCAATGGAGGGAGCTTCTCCCTGCATCTACTCAAAATCCCCAATGGTGCCAGCAGCAAAAGCCTCCACACTCCCTCAGGACACCGGGGTGTCATGGGTGCTGTCCTGAGAATTACCTATTCATACCCACGCTGCCTTCTCCTTACATTACTGTCCTGGTTTCAGCTGGAATAGAGTTAATTAAATGTCATGGTTAAACCATGACAATTACTCACCCAAACTCCTCCTTCACCTGAATTACCATGATACCACCACTCTCACACAGACCCCTTCAGCCCAGTCAAGACACCCTGTCCTCTTTGCCTGATGTTTTGACTCTACTTGTTGACCCATCATCGGCAAGTTCACAATCTCATTTCTGATTAAAGCTCACAGCCCTTCTTAGAGTACTTAACCACTATTTACTGTTTCCTGAACTACACTTTATATAAAGCCCAAGTAGAAGACTGCCAGAACCTACCAGCTTGTCTTCAAAATCAGGAGGCTTTCAAAATAATACTCTAAGTTTAGTATTTGGGTTTGGTTTTTTCAGTTTTACAACCCTCCACAGCACCCCAAGTTCCAGGTTCTCAAGTTTTTTTCTTCAAACATCGCAGCCAAAAAAGAATCTTTTCTTTTAAGGTCAACTGAGATTCTTCCAGAACTGTTAAATGGTAACAGCTCAGGATTTAAGAACAGCATTAACAAATACAAGACTTGTGGTGAAGTCATGAGTGTTACTCAACTGAGTCACAAGGCTTAGCAACATCAGGCAAATCAGTTTGTCACTTTCAAAAGATACGTTGCCATGCTAGCCCTATCCAGAATGGCAGATTTTTGTTGTTCCATTGAAGGTTTAGGTCACCCAGACCCAGCTGGAATTGAACTTCAGTATTAATATCCAGCACTTCATAATAAAAAGACAATGAGGTGGCCCATGATTGAGTGGATATGATTGACTGGTTATGACCTTCCCCTATGCTATGTTAGTTTATGAATACCTTCCTATCATGGAAAGGAGTAGTAGAAGAGGGGAATGTACTGGACAGCTGGAAATTTAAAACTGCAATCCGTAAGAGAAATTCATATGCTGTGAAATAATGTGCATGAATGCTTCGCAGGTGAACAAAAATCAACTCAGAATGGATTATGTCCTAAATTTCAGTGAAAACAGAGCTCTACTAGCTTCAGAAGTGGGGATGCTAATGCCTTGGGTAGCTTTTTAGCTATGGTATGTGACATAGAACAAAACCTACAGGTTGCAAAATTGGTGATATTTTTTCTATTTTGTGTAACGGTAGGTAGGCTGCTGTGTTAATACCAGAGGCAAGCAAAATTCACCTTTAACTATGCACACAGCCTGAAAAGCAAAGTACAAACCAAAAGATGGTTCAAAGCATCTTTGAAATTAGATGGATGAAAACTACAGATGCACAAAACCTGCATCCCTGTTGTCTCTCAAAGTCTTTCAAAATTGAGAAGCTGAAAATGTCAGGCTTAGTAAAAAGCCAGTTCACTATCGTTGAAACTTTTGCAGGATGTCGGCATGCACAGTATCCTTCACAAATTCATCTTCTTGTGACAGGCAATCTGTCTTTAATTTCCCAAGTCTCTTTGTACTGTCCATTTACTATCAGTCAGCCTCCCCATACCAACACCTCTCTGATATACTACAAACTGAAGAAGTATTAAAAAATAAGTAATGATCTTCTTTATTTTGTAAATAACAATAAAATAATTTCTTGTCTTAAAGATTCTTGATCAATAAATTAGTATGAACAAAGATAAATTAGTACTCCAGTAATATTCAAATATTTTTATAACCCAATTCACACTTAATAGTACAGATTTAATTCTAGCTTTTGGCAATATCTCCATAATACTAGTGTGCTATATCACTCACCACCTGTAGCTTCAGCAGAATTCCAACTGATTATGAAAAACAGGCAATGGGGAAATCTGGAAAAATCAAATTTTTCTTCCCTTGAGATACTGTCATATATAGGGAAGGAGAACACAATTTAAAAAATTCCCAAGATTTCTATCATTATTTTACACTGACTTTAATAAACTGAGGGAAGTGGGAGAAATATTTTATGTTTTTTAAAATCGCAGTATTTTTATTGACTGTACTAGCTCAAAAGCTCAGTTATACAGTAAAATAGTACTTCAAACTATAACAGGTATCTTTGTAGTTAAGGCAGAAAAATAATTAATATATATTAATATTATTTAAAATTAATATTTTTTAATATTTCAATTTTATCAGCCAGGTATTGAGTCTGGTAGCCCCATGAAGCTACTTTATTTTAGCGTTTCTAAATTCTGGCAATTTTTGGTAGCTGAAAGCTTTCACACTGCATGATCATCTCATAAACAACTCTTCATTTTACAAGCAGGATAGGGCTTTTTAATCACCGAAATCTCCTCATACCCTGCCCTGGATGGATCGCTTCAAAGATTATCCACCATTTGTTTTAGAACAGCTAAACAGAGAATTTCAACTCTATCAAAACTATACACGCTACTGTTCATGCTCTTAAAATCCCTAATAAGCATGTACCAAAAAGGAAGTAAATCTTGCTTGGTTTTTTTTATTTTGTTTGTTTTTTAAATCAAGCACTTCATCCCTAACAAATCAATCAAATAAGACTGTAGAGACCTGAAGGGGTAAAATCATGTTCTCAAAAAAGATGGCTAGAACTAAAACGCAAGTTTAAATGAAACAGGAAGTATTCACTGAAAAAAAAAAATCAAAACTAAAAGAAAAATGCACAGCTCTTGGCTGTTGTCTTAGTACTGTTATAAAACAGAATTGGAAAAAATAAAAGCTGACACAAACCTGATGAACATAAAAACTCAATGTAATGGTGGCAATGCTGACACCAACTTTTAGTAAATATTTAAAACTAAATAAAATTTTAAAAATCTACTTGATGACAGAGGGTGAAAAGGGCTGGGTACAGTACATACATACAAAGGCGACGCAAGGATTCTGCTACCTTTTCCTATAGTCTTGGTCCGTAAGGAAAACATGAACAATTATCACATAAGCACTAGGTAAAAACTGAAAGAATGGTGAAAAGGATTATTTATCCACTTTCCAGCTTCAAACCAATAAAATCCGGTAAAACTTATCTTGTGTAGGCATTTTATTTCTTTTCATTTTGGCCTCATCCTGACCCACATCCATTTTTGTATTCACTTAAAGCTTTGAAGCACTGGCACACACGTGCTAAGCACAGGGCTTTGCTGACACCTGAACAGCTGCTGAAAGACTTTGGGTCCATGACAGGCATCCCATGGGAAAACCATAAAGAAAAGGAGAATAGCCCACTTGAATGTAATCTATCTATCATCTAACTGCACAACTCCTTTACACATATAGATCAGCTGCACCAAAAGAGGGACATATCCTGATGCTCTTGCCAAGTTCTCAGGGGGAAAGCTTTCAGTTAATAACAGTAGGTTTGATACAGATCGCATCATTTGTTCTTTGGTCAGCCTCACCACCTTGGATGGAGGAAAAAAAACTCAGGGCGTTTTGCTAAGGAAACAGCTAGCCCAAATACTGGAAACAAAATACACCCGTTTTATTCACTGGAATGCTCAGATATGAAATATATCCTGAACACTGAATATATCCACTGAACACCAGCAGTCACTAATGAACATCAATTTCACAGACTAGCATCATCTATTGGCATCACCTAGACTCCAATCTACAGAGAAAGGATAAACAAATGATCACTTTGCAAAGACCTTAAAATTTATATTTTTGGATGCATATTAAAAAAAAAAACAAAACGGGAGGTAGTGAGATAAGAGATATGAACTAGGAAATTCTAGTGCTTTAACTTGAATGGTTATTTTTTACTGACCGAGAAGGAGGTTACATTATATTCCCTTTTCATCTGTCACGTACTAACACCAGCTAGACCAAAGGTGTGCTAGGGTTACTGGAGGTTGCATCTACCAGCAGAGAAGCACACACAGATCTATCCTAGAACTCATGGAAATCTAGGATTAGTCAATCTCTGATCAAGTCTTTGGTGCCTAAGTACCCCAGAAGAGCGGCCTATGCCAGACACATTACCTTCATACCACTGGCAAGGGTAACCGCTGCTAATTTTTAACAGATAAACCTTTATACTGGGGGAAGACTTGAAAAACTGTCTCTTAACGGGGGAACCAGAACCATACCAGCAATGTTCACGTACAGCAGTGAGCAAAGCTTTCCTCCTCTACTTGCACTGAGAAAATTGCTGCTGCCACCTTTATTTGAAAAAACAGCCCAGTACCCTGATCTCCTGAAACATGATGATGCTATTCCTTATTCAGAGAACAAGTGCTATTTTCAGTTCTTCCACTGGGAAAAAAACCCACAAACCAGTATTTTAAAAAACCCTAAAGTTTTGGCACCTAGCCATGACAAAGAGCCAAAACTAATATGATTTCCAACAAAACACTGGAATGTACTCTGTAAAACAGTTACAGTCTGGTGCATATCGACTGTTGGGGGCCTTCCACTACAGCTGACTACATACCACCGATATTAGCTATCAGTCATTTCAATCCTGGGCAGTGGATTGTTGTCCATTACCTCTGTTTCTAGTTTTTAAGTATTTTTAGGCAGACACATAAA
>NW_010535510.1:0-320 GCF_000687285.1 Phaethon lepturus
TCGCAGTCCTAAGGGATATGGGGCCGGCAAAAGATCTCAAATTTGGGAAAGCAACCTTCCAGCTCTTCAATGAGTCAGTCCATAGGACCCCCTGGGAAACTGCCCTCAGGGAGAAGGGAGCAGAACAGAGCTGGCAGATCTTTAAGAACTCTTTCCATAGAGTGCAACAGCTCTTGATCCCCAGGTGTAAGAAATCAGGAAAGGAAGGCAAGAGACCAGCATGGTTGAGTTGAAACCTGCTGGTCAAACTAAAGGGCAAGAAGGAAATGCAGAGGCAGTGGAAGCAGAGACAGGGATCCTGGGAAGAGCACCGGGCGTCT
>NW_010535510.1:383-754 GCF_000687285.1 Phaethon lepturus
AGAGGTATGTCAGCCAGAAAAGGAAGGTCAAAGGAAGTGTACTCCCCATGATGAGCAAGACCGGCAAACCAGCAACAACGGATGAGGAAAAGGCTGATGTACTGAACGATGACTTTGCCTGAGTCTTCACAGGCAGTGTCTCTTCCCACACCTCTTGACAGGATGGCCTGCAAGATGGAGACTGGAGAGGCAAAGTCCCGCCCACTGTAAGAGAAGATGGGGTTCGTGACCACCTGAGGAACCCAAACATGCATGTCTATGGGACCTGATGAGACGCATCCCAGAGCCCTGAAGGAACTGGACGATGTAGTTGTCAACACTCTCCATGATATTGGAAAAGTCCTGGCAGTCAAGTCCCTGGAGACTGGAAA
>NW_010535511.1:0-19128 GCF_000687285.1 Phaethon lepturus
GGAGGGGAGGGGAGGGGAGGAAGAAATGCCAGTATGGTTTGGAGTGACACCATCACAATTTTGCTGGCCTGCTGATTTTTTGAAAGTAGAATGGTACTCAAAGTCTTAGGCAAGTAGTCTAATTTTGTTTGAAGACAGAAGTCCCTCTGTAAAATACAGTTCTATCTTTTCAAGGTAAATGCATTAATATCAGTAGTTGGAGAATATTGGGAGATTTAAACGCTTAGTCAAAATTTCTCAGGCCTGCAAAATCTTGCAAGAATTCAAACCTTACGATCTTCATATCTTATGAGAATTCATAAGAGTAATTACATTTGCCTAGGATACTAAAATTATCCTATGGACTGCAAATTTTCCAGGGGACCACATGCAAAAAAAAAGATACCAGCTCACTGCAGACTTTAAGGACTTGTATACAGGAAATTACCGTGATGCGTTAGTTTCATTCTTACTGATAGAAATAGTATAAATAGAATAGAATAGAATAGAATAGAATAGAATAGAATAGAATAGAATAGAATAGAATAGAATAGAATAGAATAGATTTCAGTTGGAAGGGACCTACAGTGATCATCTAGTCCAACTGCCTGACCAGATCAGGGCTTACTGAAAGTTAAAGCATGTTGCTAGGGGCATTATCCAAATACCTCTTAAACACTGACAGGCTTGAGGCATCAACCACCTCTCTAGGAAGCATGTTCCAGTGTTTGACCACCTTCTTGGTAAAGAAATGTTTCCTAACATCCAGTCTAAAGATCCCCTGGTGCAGCTTTGAACCATTCTCATGCAACCTATCACTGGGTACCATGGAGAAGATCAGCACCTCCCTCTCCACTTCCTCTCCTCAGGAAGCTTTAAGAGCAATGAGGTCTCTTGTCAGCCTTCTTTTCTCCAAATTAGACAAACCCAAAGCTGGTCATCATAAGACATTCCGTCCAGCCCTTTCACCAGCTTTGCTGCTCTCCTCTGGATGCATTTGAGTACCTTCACATTCTTCTTAAATTGTGCGGCCCAGAACTGCATACAGTACTCAAGGTGAGGCCACACCAACATCGAATACAGCGGGATAATCACCTCTTTTGACTGGCTGGATATACTGTGTTTGATGTACCCCAGGATGTAGTTTGCCCTCTTGGCTGCCCGGCAAGCTGCTGACTCATATTGAGCCTGCTGTCAACCAGGACCCCCAGGTCCCTTTCTGCAGGGCTCTCCAGCCACTCCTCTCCCAGACAGCATACCTATCAAGTCTTAAGCTTGAGGAAGAGGATCTACAGCTGGGTCTACAGTCCATATTCAGAGCCAGCCTCAGCTTTATTTAGAAATGGATGATAATCTGGAGAAATACATTGGGTATACCAGGGGGAGGGATCTCACTTGATTGTGAGCTACAGTACTAGCTGCAGGACAAAAAGAATTGATTTACATCTGGTCATATCCTGCCCTGAGACTTTTCCATTAATTCTGCTTCATTCCCTAGCGGAAAAACTGATCTATGTCAACTTTATATGGGCTGTTATTCAGCACAGCTGCTGAAATTCTGATGTGCTTTGTGTTCTGCATGCTTCAAAATGGGACAGCAGAGTTTTACCAGAAGGATTTGGTCACCTTATGGAGTTATCAAGACTGGTTGTCAGATGAGTTGTATTAACTGACTGTGTGGATCCTTAAAGTCTGCTCCAGTTATGAAATAAAACACACAAAGGTGCTTTAAGTTAATGTTTTTACTTCTCCTGACAGACTGAGATCAGATCTTTAGCGAAGGAAGTGTTTGACCTGGCTTCAGAGAGCCAGGATTATTCCAAGGCAACATTTCCCTTTAAATGACAACATATACAACATATACAAAAAGTACTACTTTTTGTGTATATTTCTGAAACTCTTAGTGTGGTTTTGAGCTGCATAAACATTGGTACATAGGTGCATTTGAGATGACCTAAGCTGTCCTGGCTGTCCTTCAGCTGCCCTTCCAGTAAGGTATAGTTTTCTATTCTATCTTACAGCCTTGTGTGAGTATCTTATATGTTTTATGGCATTTCAAACACTAATAGATTCCTGTCTTTAGGTAACTGACTTGAGCCTTTAAAGGCTGAAACTACCAAAAATGTGAAAAAGGTTATGATCAAAGTTAATGTTTTCTTCCTTCATTTGGATTTATTCCCTCCCACACGACACCACTGAAGTGGGGGGGGGGGGGTGTGCCTAACACCTCCAGAATGGAGATGCTACCAAGATACTGCATGATGTCTGTAAACTGTGTCTGTAAGAATTTGAAAGACAGTAACCTGATGGTCTTTGGGTTTCTGTCGCTGGAGGTCTTAGGGGTTTGGGATATTTTTTGCACACAGTGTCAAAAAACCTTACCTCTTTTAGAAAAGGTAGCATGTATTTTATCGGTATGAAAACACAGTGAAAAATAACTTTAGTGTACCTCTACCAGTATCCGTAAAACTGCTGGTCTAATTCTGCAGTGTTTTGCTCTACGTCTAGTGATGTATATATGTGCAAAGTAGGATAAATATCAACCATCTCAGAATGACTGTATTTTACACCCATGTAGCAAAGACTCTGTATCAATGTAAATGACAATCAAAGCAAAAAACAGCAGAGTATCTAGCTCTATAAATAATCAATCATAGAGGCTTAAAATTCAATCTGTCCTTGAAGAAAATAACTGCACTGCAGAACAAGTTTGTTCAATAATACAAAAATATTTAAATGAGTATTTTCCCTTCCTCAAAAGCAGATCATATGAAGACTCCTCTATTGTAAACTAAACAATGGCCTTAGAATATGTGAATTTTCTTTAATTATGTGTTAAAAAAAATTGTATAGATGAGCTAAATAAAAGAAATAAAAAGTAGATTTAAGGCTTGGGTTTGTGCAGTAATTCTTTTTTCCAGTTTTATAGAAATATATGAGATAAGAAATTTGGAATTAAAAAGTAAAATTTTATTTCTACTTACTTTTGGAAATGTGTATCTAATATATACATATGTACATTATAAATATTTTCTTCTTTATTTCTAAATATTTCACTTCCATTATGACTGTTATCAACATTTTATTCTATTTTACTTTAAAAAAAATCTACATCAAATACAGTTTTGCTCACTTTAAAATCTATGGGGGTGGAATAGTTTGACCATTTCTAAAGTAATTTTCCAAAATGGTTGTGGAAGGAGATTTGTGAAACAAACAGTTTGTTTCACTTCAGTAAAGCAGCATTGTTCAAATCAGAACAGTTAACTGAAAAATTCCTAGACAATTCTATTAATTAGATTGTCCTCTTCTGACCAGAATCTACTCGCCACTGCTGCTCAGTTTGGAAAAGGAAAACATTTCCTTTTTTATGGAACATAGCATTTAAACAGGGGGAAGAGAAAGTCTCTCTCCTTCACTTAAAGATAGCTGTCAGACTTTTGTTGATCCTTGACTGTCAGCAGGAGAATGAAAATGAAGAGATTTCCAAAGATGTAATGAACAAGGACATATTGGTGGGGAATGGATACATATACCAGGCCATACAATATCCAGCTCCTGGATCTACCTGCATTGGGATATTTCTACTACTGAGGATGATAACTTCTAAAGTTACTGTAACTGGGTCACTTGCCTAGGCCAACAGGAACATGGCACAACATGAACCAGACACAGAAAGCAGAAAAAAACCCCAAACAAACCCAGACAAACTCATTTGATTATTAAGTCTAGCAGACAGAATATCACAGATCACCAGGTAAGTGCCAATACCTTATCTCCAAGCACCAGGTAAGATGCCATGCAACCAAAAGAAAAAGTACACCACTGAAAGGAGCTGGTGAATATGTGATGGAAAATTGTTAAATGGACAAATTGTGTTCAAATCAATCACATTTCATGTTTTTACATGTATTTGATTCTAGGAATCCATTCAACATATTTAACTTTATTTCATTGGTTAATATAGTTGATTTAAAGATTGGATTCACTTGGAAAAAGGATCTTCTATTTCACAAAACATTTTTGTATTTTCAACATTTGTTGTCAATCTGTATTACAATAAAATAAAAATCTTCCTCCCTTTCTATCGTAGATCAAACGTATAAGGCCATGACCTCTTAGTACTTATTTTTATTCACTGATTGGAGACTGCAACACAGCTCAAATACACTACACTACATTATAGTCACCCAACATTAGTTAGGTTAAAAGGAATCTGACAATTCCTCTCTTCCCTTTGGGAACTAATCAACTTTTTGTAATTAAATAATTATTAGACCAGAAGAGACTCATATGTAGCTGAGAAATTTGTGATAGAATAATTCATGTTCATATTGCTGCTCTGAATTATATCCAATATTCAATCTGAACAATGAGTTATTAACTGTTCTAAAATAGGGAACCTCTCACACCTAAGGTATTCTAACATGGACTCAAGAAAACTTTGCTGAACCACATATCTTCTTTTTTCTTATCCTTGAGAATGTTTTGCAATGTAGTGTTTCCAACAGAGTATTTATATTTCTTCAATCATCTGTTTTATCTTACACAAATACAATTGCATAAAGATACACTTCATTTTACAGACATTTCTTCTCAAATCTCAATTCTGAAATTTCTTTTGTATTCTATGATATTTTGGGAGAAAATATCAAAAGCTTCTTTGAAGATTTTAGCACAGCAAAAATCAATATTTATGTATAACACTAAAAATGAGCAAAATAATAATCACAAAATCTGTAGACTAAAGAATGTTGTCTATTTTATGTAGATATTCTTTCCAGGAAGAGATGAAGATATTTCTCAGTGATCACATCTTGAATTACAATGAGGAGTTAGAAATGATGACAGGTTAATTTAATGCAGAAGAAAACAAGTGAAGGTTTAGTTGTACTTTTTAAATGCATGCTGAATTAACTGATAACTTATATTCTTTGAAAACTTTCAAATGTACAGATTTAGTATTAATCATCCGCAGAAAGGGAGGAATATAATGCTTTTTAATGTTGTGGTATAGATTTGAATAGGTAGAACAGAGACATGCACACAAACTGTAGCATGTTTCCTATTTATACACAGGACATCAGTGTCAGTGGAAGTTACAGAGCAAGATGGAGGTACAATCATGTTTTGTGTATTTAGTTTGTAGAAAGACAGTGTATCCCAGTTGCCTTCGGAGTTTAACCCTCAATAAGACAAGTTGTATAAGAAATTCAGTACTGAACAGAAAGAACAGATATTGTTAATTTTCCTTTAGTTCAGTTTTCTAAAGCAAATAAGGGTAGTAATTTTCTACGTCTGCTTTTCTATCTGTCAGTTTAGTCCTAATTAGTTTTGAAAGACTTTACAACAAAGACCTGTTTTTATTCAGCTGAAGTAGCACATTCTATGTATGCAGCTAACCCTAAAAATAAGTGTCACACCACCTAATTTTAGGTGCAAAGTAACATGGGTGTAGTTAATCACATTGTGGGAGGACTTTTCAGCAATTACAAAGGAGGACTATGTCTTGGGTCTGACAGCTAGCTCGTAAAAGGCTAAAGTTAGGTAAAAATGCTCTCATCCTAAATAAGGAGATGAAAATACATAGGTCTCCATCTCCAATTTATCATGAAGCCATCCTCTATCGGTAGCTATAGAGCACTAATGAAGTGAGAGTTGAGTACCTTGGACTCAGAATCAGTGTATTCATTTATTAAAGCAACTGATATTTTGAGATGAGGGTACATGCCAAACTCTTCTTAGTGATGGCAGACAGTATAACAAAGGGCAATGACCACGAGCTGTTGCTTAAGAGGTTCAGATCAGGCATTAGCAAAAAAATTTTCACTAGCAAAAATAGCACAGCACTGGACTGGACTGTCCAGAGGGCTTGTGGAACCTCCCGCCTTGGAAGGTTTCAAGACTTGGTTAGACAAAGCCACAGCTCACCTCATCTAGTCTTGCTTTGTGTGAGAGAGTGTAAGAGATGGCTCTAGAGGTCCCTTCAAACTACCATTTCTTATGATCATTATTGCTTTATGATCATTATTGAATTTGGCTTATGTATTGGGTCTAGCTGGAGTGGAGCTCCTCATAGCAACCGACAGAGTGCTGTGCTTCGTATTTGTAGCTAGAAAGGTGAGAACATGCCAATGTGTTGGCTGTTGCTGAGCAATGCCTGCACAGCATCAAGGGTCTCTCGCTAACCACCACATCAAAGGCCAGTAGGCTGAGGTGGGAGGGGACATAGGCAGGACAGTTGACCCAGTCTGACCAAAGAGATATTCCATACCATATAATGTCATCCTCAGCAATAAAAGCTAATGATTCTATGATTCTAAGAGAAAGGATGGAGATGGGGCATTTATTATTAAGGTGCTTGTCTTCCAAAGCATACCCTACATGTACTGAGGCCCAGATTCCCAGGAAATGGCAGGACATCATCTGCTGATGGGATGTAGAGAATAAATCTTTTGGGTTTTTATTTTTTTGCTTTGTTTCCACATGTGGCCTTTGTCTTATTAAATTAAACTGGTTTTATCTCCAAGTTTTTCATCTTATTTTCTCCACCTGCCCTGCTGAGGAGGGGAAGTGAGAGAGTGTCTTAGTGGGCACCTGGTAGTTACCCAAGGTTAGCCCACCACAGCCTGATTTCCTACAGATATGTCTTAAAAAGGATAACATGTAAATATCTACCTTTTTCTGTTTCACAAGAGTTGCTTTTATGTTTGATGGAAATAAGCAAACACAGATCACAAGATACAAGAAACAAAGAAAGAGGTGGCTTGGCTGTGTTTCTAGGATGGTTTTCTGGACTTTTTGCGTGATGAGGAAAGGAGAGTTACGTGAGGAGAGTCAGAGGAGAGTTCAATGCCTGGTTCAGCAATGTTTCTTAGTGGCACCGGTGGGACTGCAGACATTTACTTCCCCAGTGCAGGCTGTGAGCACCCTCTTCAACAGGTCAGCTCTGCTGACTGGAAGAAGGGATAAAGGTAGCTCTCAGTTTCATCTACACTGCAACCCTATGCTGGGGTTCACTTTAGCCCAGCACATAAGGTTACTTCCATTGCTGTACATTTTATTTTTTCAAATCTATAGAAACATATTATTTGAGACCTTTACCCATGTTTTAAAGATGTTTGCAATTGGTTAGGAGACCCAGAGCTTTTAGGAAAAATCTGTCAGTCATATACACACTTTACAGAGGCAAACAACATTTAAAAAAAAAAAAAGACTAGAGGAAAAGGCACAATAAGTTTCCTACCTGACCAATAAAATAGGCCATTTTCAATGTAGAATTAGGTTTTTTTGGTCGTGTCTTTATTCCTCTCATACCAGCTTTTTTCCTACCCATTCACAGCTCCAGCCCCAAGACTCCAGCCCCATGAATGTCACACCCACCCACACAACTAGCTGACATTATTGTACAGTTCTTGTTCTTGCCATAAGGCTCTGCACCTCTTCCATCTCCCAACACATGGCTTCTGCTTCTCCAAACTTTCATTATATCCTCTGTATTTACCCTATTTATTTACTATAAATATACTTTACTCTTTTCAACGTATTTCCTTTTTATACTCTTTTGTATTTCCTTTTCTACATCTTTACTAGATCAGACTCCTGCACCATGCACCAAGTCTTGCTTCTCTATTGTTCTCCCTATTCCTCATCTACCTTCACTCCCCAGTGATGCTGATCGGGGGCATTTTCCTCTTCCAGCCTAGCGAGAGACTCGCTGCACCTCCCGTTCCTCTCTTCCCTTTGCTAATGACCAGGAAGTGAGACGAACAAGATTGACAGTCTCTGAAGCACAGAAAGTGCCATCTGTGCTTTGTAGATTGAAAATCTTATTAGTTTTGCTTCCAGCCAAGTTGTGCATAAGGAGCAGAGCAACCGGGGTAAGGAAAAGTGCAGCTAGGAGGAGGACAAGGAGGGAACAAGAGCAACCACTAGGTAAAAATGCAAATAATGAAGAAATACAAGGAGATAAAGGTAGGTGGTAGAGAGGGAGATTACAGTATCCCATTTCATCCTTCCACCTTGCTGCCAGGTTTTCACGACCTATAACGTAAGGTAATGTATAGTCTAGATATACAAAGAGAACTGGGCTTTCAAGTCTCACCACTGACTCATAGTAGCTAGCTGATCCACAAAACATACTGCTGAGTTGTTTGGGTGGTTTAGCCACAGGAGACACCTCAAGTTTTGCTCTTTAGTTTTCCACCATGGAAGAGATTAACATCTTGCTACCCACCTGCTCCCCAGGGCTGTTAGCTGGTACTATGTTCTGCCTTTCTGGCTGGGGCCTCCACTCTTGGGGTACGCCTGAGATGATGTCCAAGGCTGCTGTTGTAGACACATTTTGCACAGAAGCCTAGCACTAAAACAGCATAAGCAGGGAAGTAAAACATTTTCTTCAGCCTCTTGGGGCTAAACTTCGGTATCTCAGGAGATTGCAGTGAATATCAGCCTTTTTTTTTCTGTGTCCTTGCTTTTCTTCTTCATCAGTATGTCTTGGGTTTAATTTTCTCACTGTTCCCACACAAGTTCCTGCCTTTCTGCATGAAATGTACTCATGTTTGCCTTCAGGTTTTGCAATGTCAGTGAACAAATCCCTTCAGCACTCCAGTCCTACTGCCTTTAACAGGTGTAAGCAAGAATATTCAGATTCCTGCTTCGGTGATCTCCCTCTGCATGAGGCACAGTGGCAGCAGTACATCACATCGCTTTCCCAGCAACCCTTTTCCCTGCCTGCCTGCCTTGAAGGTGTCTCAGAAACACGTCAGAGACAGGGCAGGAGCGGTCAGGACACAATGCACCCTGGCTGTGCTTACTCTGACAGATTCTTCAGCAGCCCATTGCCAGCTGGTGCAAGCTATATCAGCCCCACAGCCATCATAATTTTTGCAGAGGTTGGAAGCAGACTGAAGAATCAGGAAAGCCATAATCCAAATGCACTAGCTAAAAAAATGCTCGGTATTAGAGATGAAACCAGGCTGTTCTGTGCTAAAACTGAATTTCCCCCCAAAGTCCTATCTTTCTCTGTATATTTCTTATGGGCTCATAACTGTCATCACAATTACGCTTCCACTGCTTTGCAATGCATATGCTAATACTTCCTTTGCAAGCATACCTGATCATTCTGGTAGAGCCTTGCAGCATCAAAGCTGGCTTTATATATTCATTCGCATTTATATTTTTCCCTTAGTCCTTATATTTCTTTTCTGTATTCCTCTTAGAAGTCAAACAAAACTCTGCAGAATTTTTAAAGCTTACATCCCTCTTTCTCCTTCCTTGTGTTTTAAACTGTATGGATGAAATAAATATTCTCACAAGCAGAGAAATGCATATCTCCTTTGTTGGAAGCATGAAATACAACTTCAGAGCTCTTTATCCAGCAATTACACATCTTCCCCCCACCCTGTCCTAGCTTAACATGCAACTACTAGACAACATCACCACAGGTTAGCAGCAAAAAATGGTAAGGGTTGTTGAACATTATGCAGATGAGCCCAAAGTTTCTAATATCCAGTGCCTCAATAATTTTGTTAAATTCACAGATTGAATACAAGTACCACCAATGCGGGGTAACCTATGGAACATGAAAACAGCATGCTCTGTTTTATTCCAGACTGAAGAGGCTTATAAACCAAATATTGTAAAAGAACACAGTGTCATTAAGAAATATAATAAAGGAGGCTGCTGAGGCAGAGGGCAGTCTTCTCTTGGACCCAAGGATGTTGCGTTCAGTTTTGTTGAATGAACTGTTGCACATTTGATCAGTTCTTCAAGGTTGATCTCATTATAGTAATGATATCTGCATTAAAAACAACAACAAAAGAAAATCAAATCAGACAGCCTGTCTATTACTGCATCTCTGCCTATCACTTCATCTCTTGCACTCCTGGTTTTCTGTGAACTCAGTTTAAATAGGATGGGCTGAGCACAATCTTATACTGGTCTTGCTTGTAACCTCGTTAGCAGAGCAGCTGCAAGGCCCAATAGGCAGACAGGAGCACCAAAAGTCAGGGGTTACCACTGTACTACAGGAATGCCCAAATCAGCAAGATCCTGAGTACGCTTTGCAGCTTCTAAGAAATATGACTTAAGGAGCTTTTTGGGGAGCTTGGTAATTTCTGAGGGACTTAAACGTTGTGTGGGAGCATCCTGTTGATGGAGCCCCCTGGGGAGGGGTTACATGCCCTAAATCAGAGGAGATCTAAAGTATAAGGTAGGTACCTGTGGTTCATCTCCAACACTGTGAGACAGTTAGGTGCATCCATGGACTAAGAGATGTTTATAAATGGGCTCCTTGAAACCTTGGCTGAAATACTTAAGGACAAATGCAAATAGATGTTTCTTTATTCTCTCCTCCCTACATGCTTCACCTGCAAAATGTAGATGTGGTTCAGAAGCTATGCTGTAAGTTTGTGCAACCTTATTACAAGGTAGGACACCACGCTGCCCAAACATGGTACAGGACATAGTACATATGACCATAGCTGGACATTTCCAGCCAGTTCAGGGTCCTGGACAAAATATGTGTATTTAACTGCACTTACCTATACAGACACACTTTTAAGTGCCTAAGTCCGACCCAATTACAACTTAGAAATGATTTAAGAGAGCCTGAATCAAGCCTCGAGTAATAATCATCTCTGCTGTGATTAATGAGAACCCAGTGTTTTAGAACCTGGCAGTATTCAATCACCAACCAAAACTGTATCAGGCATTCATTCCTATGAATACAAATACAGGGAGGCCTGGCTTCACAGCTGGTGCAAATTGGCTTAGCACCATTGACTTCATGTAAATGGGCTTTAACTAGGCCAGCTGAGGAACTGGCTCAGAAATCTTCAGCCCACCCAAAATCTACACCTTGTTTCACCAGGGAAGGAAGCAAAAGACGTGTAGGTTAAAAATAAGCATAAATAAAGAAGTGGGTATACTGCTATTTTTTTAAATGACTTGGGCTGTGTTAATGAGCGGTGTTCTATGAAGCCCACCCCAGGAATACATACGCCAGTACACAAGTCACGGAAGGATAATCCTATTATTCTCTGTGTGTTTCTCTGTGTAAGCATCAGCTGCAAAAACATACAATGTAAAAAGATGCTTTTGTGCATATGTTGTTGAAAGCTGTGATCTTATTTGATGATTGTGTTTTTAGTGGTAAATCTCTGAAACAAAGCCTGCCTCAACACCACCTCAGCTCACTCACAGAGGGAAAACGTATGCCTAAAGCAGAGGCCCCAGCCAGATGTAAACCAGAGCATCCTTTCTCCCAGGAAGCTCTAGGGGGTCAGCGCCTCTCCTCCCCACCGGGCAATACTTCCTTTCATTTCTCCACCCAGCAAGACAATACAGTCGTTACATCAAGATGCAGCAGGTGCTATACAGAAGGGAGATGAACAGTGACTTTTCCTCTGAGGGAATAAGAGAGAGTGCGCTCTGGGATAAAACTCTTCCTTTATGTAGAGCTTGGGGACTGCAGCTGTACTGAAATGAGAATTGAAGTTGACTGGGTGGTAGAAGACGTTTTCTTGTACACTTTTCACCAAGATCCACAAACAGCTCAGAGCACATCATATTAAATATTTATGACCAGTGATAAAAACAACAGCGGCATCCATTTCTTTCTCTGTATTTTTTTAAAATAGTAAATACTGCTAAGTTTAACCACGAGGCAGTGAAAACCTGTAATTCCTTTTCCCACCTACCATCTGTCCTTCCTCCTGTCAATCCTCTCCCCTTCTCCTCACCCCAGTGCTACAGGCAGTGTTGTTTTGCAGGTAGCTTGGAAGCTTTGAAGTTTTCCCTCAGAAAGCTGGTTATATAAATGTTAGTATATCTTCAACTTTAAAGAAGGTGAATCATCTCAGAGCATTTTACTAATTTCTCAGAAGATTTTATACTGTTCTTTTTTCAGTGGGGATTTTTCCAAGACTATAAAGAAAAGAGATTAATCCAGAAAGCAAGAGAAACTGTCAATAAAAGCATTTTTGATGCAAGTGGTATACTGTGACAGGATGTCATATTCTGCAATCTAGATTGCGCCCATGCATTTGCTATAAATATCAATTTTGCTAATGTTGTGAATAGTAAGTAATTGAAGTGTTTTTTCCCCTATTATGCTTGGAAAAATAACAATGTGAACAAAATTTCAGAAAAGATTTTATCCATATTTCTAGAAGGAAATGATAATAACTATGTGAATATCTTCGCTTGATAAATGTTTGGGAAGTAAAGGATGATTTTTTTATCGGTGTGTTGGGGGGGATTATTTGTTTGTTTTGATTTTTATGGAAATATCCTTTTTGTTGTACTCTCTTGTGGCATGATGATGCCTGTTTTTTGAGGTGGGGGAGTGTGGTTTTGAATGTAATATTTTCCACAAACTATACAGAGGATTTTAATGAAAAATATGTTTTGAAAGAACTGTCATTACTTGGATCTTTTATAGTGTGTTTGAAAGCTTCTGCTAGCACTCATGCTTGCTATCTTCTGGAAGGATTATAATGTGTATTGGAAAGATACGATCTATCTGGAGAGATATTTTAAATCTTTTTATCAAAAGCATTCTGGGTTATTAAAACAGCATTTATGGAGGAAATCATTCCATGCTATAAATGGCAACACCATCTAAACAGACACACAAAAATATCTAAAACAATAAGGAGAACTAAAGCTGTGATTGTTCTCTCACTTTATTGCTGCCTACTATTGCATGCCTAATGGCATGTGGGATCACTTGTCCTAAACCCAAAAGTAGTACCCTAAAATGTCAAAGCCAGGTCCTCAAACATATTCCGGTACCTATAGCCTATTGATGCCAACAGGAGCCAGGTGCCTAACTTCCACTTGAATCTGTGGGTCTGTCAGGTCTGAGCCCCAGATCTGCCAGATCAACCTAGTGGCCTACTATAATGGAGTGACCACATCAGTGGACAACGGAAAAGCTACCAATGTCATCTATCTGAACTTCTGTAAGGTCTTGAACAGAGTCCCCCACAACATCCTTCTCTCTAAATCAGGCAGATATGGATTAGGTGGGAGGACTGTTGGGTGGATGAGGAATTGGTTGGATGGTTGCACCCAGAGGATAGTGGTCAATGGCTCAATGTCCACATGGAGATCAGTGACAAGTAGTGTCCCTCAGGGGTCTGTACTGGGACCAGTACTCTTTAATATATTCACCAATGACACAGACAGTGGGATCAAGTGCACCCTCAGCAAGTTTCAGATAACACCAACCAGAGTGGTGCAGCTGAAATGCCTGAGGGACAGGATGCCATCCAGAAGGACCTGGACAAGCTTGAGGAATGGGCCTGTGTGAACCTCATGAGGTTCAACAAAGCAAAGTGCTGGGTTCTGCACCTGGCTTGGGGCAACCCCCTGGTATCAAAATGGGCTGGGGGATGAAGGGATTGAGAGCAGCCCTGCCAAGAAGGACTACAGGATACTGGTGGATGAAAAGCTGGGCATGAGATGATGATGTGTGCTTGGAGCCCAAAAGGCCAACCATATCCTGGGCTGCATCCAAAGAAGCATGGCCAGCAGGTTGAGGGAGCTGATTCTGACCTACTGTGCTGTGGTGAGACCCCACCTGGAGTCCTGCTTCCAGCTCTGGAGCCCTCAGCACAGGAAAGGCATGGAGTTAGAGTGGGTCCAGAGGAGGGCAACAGAAATGAACTGAGGGATGGAACACCTTACACCTCTCCTATGAGGACAGGCTGAGAGAGTTGGGGTTGTTCAGCCTGGAGAAGAGAAGGCTCTGGGGAGACCTTATTGCAGCCTTCCAGTACTGAAAGGGGACTTATAAGAAAGATGAGGACAAACATTTTAACAGGGCCTGTTGTGAAAGGACAAGGGGGTAATGGTTTTAAACTAAAAGAGGGTAGATTTAGACTAGATATAAGGAAGAAATTTTTCCCCATGAGGGTGGTGAAACACTGGCACAGGTTGCCTAGAAAGATGGTAGATGCCCCATTCCTGGAAACATTCAAGGGCAGGTTGTACAGGCCTCTGAGCAAACGGATCTACTTGAAGATGTCCGTGCTCACTGCAGGGGAGGTTGGACTAGATGACCTTTAAATGTCCCTTCCAACCCAAACTATTCTATGTTTTTATGATTCTATGATTATCTTTTACATTAACTGCCAGTTAACTTTTCTAACTAATGCAAAATGCATCTCAAGATGTATTAAGTGTTGTGTGCTACTCACAGCACCAAACAGTGAGTTCTAGGACAGAGAAAAAGAGAGTGCTTGTCAGGTTTCTTCCAAATAGAAAAGGCTGCAAAATCACTTAGTATAGCTGCCATGTAGCAATAACAAACCAACTAACAAAATCTGGAGACTCCAATTTTTTTTGAAGATTGTAATAAATCCTTTTTTTAAAGACATTATTCTACTCTTTATAAAGTTTTATTTTCTTTCATATAAGTAAAAATCATTGTAGTGACTATCATCAGTCTTTCATACACTGTAGTAATCATACCTTTCTACATTTGTTGAGTGGTCTAGTAATGACATCAAACAATGTACTGTAGGTGATTATAAAGTAGGGTTTTTTTCTGTTCAGTGAGAAGATAAAAATAATGTAGATAAAAGGAACATATCTTTTGTAAGACAGAACTCAAGTAATTTCAGGTGGAAATCCATAAAAACATCGTAAATGTTGAAATGATGAGTCACTTCAGCAGCATAAAAATAATCTATTTATCTACATTTTTACCAAAGGCTTTGAAGTTCTGTATCTTGGAAAATAGTATATATATTAAAGTGCTTTAAAAAAAGTTCAGTTTTACTTTGAGGCATGAGCTCTCTCTTGCATGTATTTTTTCCTCCTTCCTTGCACTTCTATTTAGCATTATCTTTTATAGATAATTCTTGCTATCCCCTAGAATATATATATTTAGAAACATATATGTATTTCGATGATAAAAAATACTATAACGAGCAGTTTAGATCAGGTAGCTGTCAATTAACATTATTTAAGTTAAATGTTCTAGTCTTGCAGATGGTAAATCGGAAAGCCCAATGACTAACTAGAATTTAACCCAAATCTATTAGTGATTTCTCCTGGTAGTATAATTATAAATTTTTTTATTCTTCTTTCTCATTTCTAAATTCTCTTTCACTCAAAGCACATATTACTATATCTAGGTTTTGCTTTTCAGTCATATATCTTCATGAAGAACCATTATCTTCATTTTAGAAATGGGGACATTGAGGCACTTGCAAACAATTTGCAGTTCACCAGGTTAATTACTGGGAAAGCCACAAACAAGATGCAAGTCAACTTTGTCCGGGTCAATACTTTCAGACATTGGCAGCAAATACTCAAATACAGAGCTAAAACTTAATTTAGATAGGATGTTAACTTTACATCCCAAGTCCATTTTATAGTAAACTTATAGAAAATAACTTGAAATTCATTAAAAAACAGGATTTACAAAATTTGATTGTATGTGTGCACATAGTTCTTTGATTTCTTCATTATACAATGTTATTTTAAACCTGTTATTTTTGAAAGCAAAGCAGAGGAAATGGTTTTGCAATACTTGGCCTATATCCTGCATTCATAACACTATCAGTACAGTACCTTGATTACTGGATAAATGCTGGCTGCTGTCTCCTCTGAGCTCTTTTCAATTCAGCAGTATAATTTTATGTTAAGGTTTAGTGACACTACAATTGAATTGCATAAATCTGTTCATTATGTAATTTAAACTTTGAATTTCTGTTGTAGGCTGTAGGGGGAAGAGCCTTTATAAATGCTGCAATGCACACACTAAAAAAACAACCAGGAAAACAGACACACCCCCACCCACTCAAGACCAGATGTTTTCATTATGCATTGGACGTGTAAATATCCACATTCATAATTTCTTTTTTTCATCACGTATAATTTGCCCTGCAATTTTCAATTTAATTAGATATGGATTTTCTTTTCTAGTTAGGTCTCTGTCTAGATAGGTATACTAACTAGAATCACAATCTTTTGCTTCCCTCCTTCCATTTACTACTCAAAAAGAAGATATCTCATTATGAAGCCTAATTTAGACAATGTACATATTTTATTCTCTTTCCGCACAAAGAGGGATTGCGAGGTGTTGAGATAGACACTCTATTCTGCTAAATATTGGAGGTTTCTAAGAAAATAGAAGTATTAGACAGTAAGCCGCCTGAAGCAAATTACGATGGAAAGATGAAATTATACCCATGTATTGGGAAAAGAATAGGATTTATGTAAGAATGATCCCTAATAAGGTGGAACAGACATTGTCCAACCTGCTAAAGAAGCATCTGCACCCTCATATGAGGCTAAAGGATAAAATCCAGCTCTGAGCCGGTGCTCTGCCCCCTAAATTTCAAGCAATTTTTTCATAGCAGAAATGGGATGTTAACATTGCACTTTCCTATCAGCTTATCTGTGCCACGTCTGCTCATTGGAGTTCTTAGCTCATTTACATGCTTCTGCCATTCACCATGGAATTTATTGTGGTAGGACTGCATCTCAGACTTGGCTAGCAGCCAGAGCCTGCTTCTTCATTCCCTCTTTATAGTTAATGCAATATGAAAGTCACTAACAAAAAGACTTTCATGTCAAATTACAGAAAAAAAAATCTCAATTGCTTAATAGGATTTTAAATTCTTACCATACTGGTGACTTTCTGTATGTAGTAACATTCAAAAAGAAAGACTTAGCTGATGTTTTCTTCAAATACTCTCTGTGCATTGTCAGTTTTTTTACAAGCTGTGATATGCTGCTACTCTGTCGCTACAGAGATGTTACAGGGCAATGAACCACGGCTATATAACCCTTCTCTTCTGTTCTCATTCCACTGAGACTTAACATCTTATCAAAAGTACTAAGTTTGTGCATGTTGAGAAATACTCCTGTTTTATGTAGATGTCAGGCCTATTTTCTGCACTTAAAGGAATATGGGTTTGTATGTGTATATATACGATGAGTATATCTAAACATATTCAACTATAACCACAAACGTGTGTGTGTGTATATATATATAGCACTATATGTATACACTTTTACCTTTGGTAATATTACACTTCTAACTGTATTCAGGGCTACGTAAATGTTAAAGTTATTAAGCTTGCTATTATGTCAATAATATGGACCTGTTATTCTGCCCAGACTAGTTTTGTGCCCAGCACTAGTAGTCAGCTCCATGACACCTCTATCATGTCCTTTTCCTCCCCACCACCTCCATACATTTTCTTCATATTCCTGAGGCCTCTCTAGGCAGATATTTGTAAAAGGAGAAGATGAAACCAGGCTTTGATGCCTCTCCCTGTCCTCACACACTCACACTTCTCCTTTGCTCCACCAAAGGCTCAGATATCTGCAGGTGCTCTCAGGGAACAGGACTGTGGGAAAAGGAGGTGTTACAATGGCAATCCGAACTCTCAAATGCTGACTTATACCTGATTATCAACAAATTATCACAGTTTAATTATGTAGCTCAATAATTTCTGATAGCACAGTTTCTTCCCTGGTAACACCACCACCAACAAAGATAGACTTTGCATAGCATCGACTATCATCAGTATATAAGCTACATGTGATGCGTGTCAGTAGAAATAAATGGAAACCAAATTAACCCACAGTTTTACCTTTCTCACCTAAATCAGACCCCTAATACAAATTTGCATCCTTTTCTTCTGTGTTGGACAAATGTTAAGACATCACGATACACTTTTCTGTTGAAATTTTTAATTAAAAGTACCACATACTAGCCATAGTGATAGAAGCTGTGCATACGATCTTCTGTATGTCATTCAAACTGTTGGTGTAAACTCTCATTTTGTACCAGTACAAGCAGTGGTGTATCTATATAGTGCCTCAGAGCACCTAGATGTATTAGCTATTGAAGTTACCCATTGAAAGAGTTTTCCTCAGGTACAGGAGGAAAGTCAATGTCCTTGGGTTACAACCTAATGATTAGTAAACAGAGCTCCTAGCTTGTTTACAGGTAGATGCAGCTTCCTCCAGTCACCTTCATGTTATCTGTTGGTGATTGCCAAATGAACAAGGCTGTCACAGAAACAAATGCACCTTCTGGAATTATCTTTAATCTGGTTTTAACTAAATGAAATTAAGATTTTTTGGCACTATATTACAGTTGAATTTCAGGTTAGTCCTTTGGTTCTGAATTAGCAAGTGCACTTGACATGCACATTGTGACAGAAATTTTGAAGTTAGAAATTTACCAGCAGAAATAATCCAAAATGAGATCTTACCCGATTTTATCTATGCATATACTACCGCGTCCTTTAGGACAGGAAAAGTGATTCTAGTGTTCTTTTTCAGTAAAGAAACACTGAGACAGTAAAACAACTCTTCTCAGATGGAAATCACATTCTCTGACATACAGAGAAATACAAAGGATTTTCTCTTGTAAAGTCCTTACTCCTTGACAAATCTGAAATGGGACTGTATGTGTCTGTGTCTGGAAGAAAAGTTGTAACTACAGTTCTGAGCACATGTTTCTGAGCACCTCAGTGCTCTGCCCCTCAATCTGGCAGCCTTGGATCTTGGCCAATCTTATGTAGGTATTAATATATCATTTTTTTGCTGGGGGTAAATATCAAGGCTCTACATGATTTATAATCCTTACAGAGACAGCTATTTAGTTGATAGTTGATACTGTATTCAGAAGGGTGGATGAATTCCTTAATGAACAAGACCTTCCATTTTATTTAAATAATTTCTGTCATTTCAAAGAAACTTGTCCAAAAAACCCAACAGTCAATAAAAAAGGATATCTCTGACTCCATAAAGGCATCCATTTGTGACCAGGAACATTAAAAACAATTTGAAGAGCATTATTATGACCAGGTGACCCACCTAGTGGATGAGGGAAAGGCTGTGGATGTTGTCTACCTGGACTTTAGTAAAGCCTTTGACAGTGTCTCCCACAGCATTCTCCTAGAGAAACTGGAGGCTTGTGGCTTAGACAGGTTTACTCTTCGCTGAGTAAAGAACTGGCTGGATGGCCGAGCTCAGAGAGTTGTGGCAAACGGCATTAAATCTGGCTGGTGGCCAGTCACAAGCGGTGTTCCCCAGGGCTCGGTTCTGGGGCCAGTCTTGTTCAATATCTTTAGCGATGGTCTGGATGGATGAGGGGATCGAGTGCTCCCT
>NW_010535512.1:0-2854 GCF_000687285.1 Phaethon lepturus
CTGCACCTTGTGCTGCGCCTGAGGGGTGGCTGTTAAGTTATTGTGCATCTTGCTTGACAACAAGATTGCCAATAGCACTTGTGGTTGCACTGTAGTTCTTTAATGTCTTAAGTTAAATGCAAAGTTAATGCAAGCTTCAGTAACTGCTGAACAACTGTCTGTTGAAATGCTAATAAAGTTTTCTGTTGCACATGACAATTCGTGGTCTGTCTCAGTTTAAGCTAGTAAAACTGGTGTATTCAAGTGACATACTCACTTGGGCTTTGTTCCTTGGCAGTTTAAGCCTCTTTGTATGTATAATGAGGACCTTGTGGATGAAACAGATCTGGATTAAAGTCTTAATTTAAACATTAATACCATATTATTTTTTCTTCCTAGAGTTTAATGCAACTCTCTGTCCTGGAAGGATAATATTTTAAAGACCCCAGAAAGCCACAAACCAACTAGAGGTGGTATAATTGCCAGCAAAGTGGGGTGGGTTTTGCTGCAACTTGCAAACTTGTGCGTTTAAATGGATGTTACGAGTCTTGAGCGTAGGCAATTTCGTTGCCTGATGCTGCTGTGAAGTGGCTTGAGCTTTGGTGTGCTCTGGGGGGACTATGGGAGCAAATGTTCTGCACGTTTTAAGTGGAAAGACTACTGTCAATTACTGTTTTGAGGTGAATTTTACAAAAGTGGGTGTGGGAACATGTGACCTGGGATTGCAGTGAGGATGGTTGCTGGTGCAGGGGGGCGTGGTGGGCTGGTGGGAAGGCTGCCTTAATATGTAGGCTCCAGTGGAAACTGCTGTCTTAAATCCCAAATGGCTGGATGTGACTGAGCAACCATCCTGGTTTGATTTAAGTGAAAGTTTCAATGCCATAAGCTAGGGAATTGTTGCTAAAGTCTGGGTTGTCTTTTTATGTTTTTTAATGGGGTGGGTTAAGGAAACCCACCCAAACAGATGGGGTTAGAATGGTTCAACTGTGTAGTGGTGGGCCTTGAAGGGTAGATAGAATTAATGTGCCTTTCCACAGACACTTAGCCAGGTTGTAAAGATCATGACTGTCAATGTCATCTGTTGACTTTTGACAGCTTGAAATGGGAGTTTTGGCATCTGTATGTTGTGTGCACTGTGTGTCTGTGCTGGTGCACTTCTTACTGATAACCCTGTATTATGCACCATCTTGGTTGACTTTTTGTCCACTGTAGTCTTGGTATGAAGGTTTGTGCCTCTTGAATTTCAGCTTTCAATTTAACATTACTTTCTGTGGTAAGTAATGCACTTGTATTAGCAGTGCATTCTTAGCACGGATGCAATTCCAGCCAAAAAGTTACACTGTTTTCATAGAAAACTTAAAATATGAAATGTGTTTTTGATGGTTATAACCCTGATATCAAAGTTTCTTTTTTGAATCCCCAGCAGCAGGGTTTCCTTCCCTGTCTACTATACATGGCTGTGGTAGCAGAAATCTAAGGTTCTGTAAACATTTGCTGTTTCTGGCATAAGAGACACTTTTCTTAGATTACTTGAGTTTTCATAGAATTATAGAACAGTTTGGCTTGGAAGGGACCTTCAAAGGTCATCTAGTCCAGCCCCACAATTTTCCTGCAATTGCTTCTTTTGCCTTGCCTTGATTTTATGCTTTTGCAGTTTAGTCTTGCTTTTTCCAGTTTAGCCACCTAGGTGGGTTGCCCAGAGAGCTTGTGGAGATACTCAAAAGCCATCTGGATGTGGTTCTGGGCAACCAGCTGTAGCTGGCCCTGGCTGAGTAGGGGGCCTGGACAAGGTGGCCTCCAGAGGCCCCTTCCAGCCCCCCAGCCCCAACCATTCTCCTGTCACTTCTGACTGGGTGCCTTAGCGTGCTCTCTGCTCAGTAGTGTCTAAACTCCCTGAGCAATTCATAGTCCAGAGGAGATACGGCACTGAATAGATTTACATTACTTAATCTGATGCTGCTGTCGATTTGCTCCAAGATAAAACCAGCTGCGTTATCTTCTCTGGCTTGTAATTAAGGGATGTCCTTTCTCAAGTTCTAATAATAAAGCTGTGCTGTGTGGTAACCACGACAGCTGTGAAGTGGTCAGATAATGCAGGCTGCAGGTACAGTTTGCTTTGTTTTAGACAAGTCTGTAAATGGCAGGTAGCCTTTCTCCAGGGTCAGTCACTGACGGAACCGTTGCAGAAGTGTTGCTCAAGTGTGGTGTGATGCCCAGGACCACCAGGCGGGTGCAGCTGGCTTTGTGCGGCGCTATCTTTGGGGTTTGGTCTGCTCTGCCGGAACGGGGCCCCTGGGAAGGTGATGTGTAGCTGCACCAGCTTCCCAGCGCGTGCTTGCTCTAGCTTGATTCTGCCCGACCCAAACCTACGTTGAGCCGTTGCCTCTGCTGGTATTCCTGTTTGTGGGTGGTCCGTAAGTGGAGCCGTGTGTGGAGCCTGCTTCCCTCTGACGCTGCACCTGAGGTAATAAGCAGCGGGAAGAGGGGGGAACAGCTCGGGACTAGTGCGGGCAGCCTGACGTGACCGTGTGAAACCGCACATGTCCATGTGCTCTTTTCAGCAGCCCTGTAGGAAGGCTTGCTTAGGTGAGGCTTGTGCTGAAAGCTGGGTCGTTCTGCATTTGGCTTCCTAGAAATGACATGGAACAGCACGTCCTTAAAGCCAGTGAAATCCCCCGGTGCTGCCTTGTGGCGGCACTGCCCGGGGTCAGCGCAGAGCCGGGCGCTGGGCTTGCCGCGAGGGTGCAGAGGCGCTTGCGCTGGCCGCCCGCTTCCCTTGCGGGAGCTCTTACCCGGGCTGCTGATCCCCCGGCTGACGGAGAGGTGGCAGTCACTAGCAGGGATGCAATTTATCTTCAGCGGTAGAATGGGAGGG
>NW_010535512.1:2885-20804 GCF_000687285.1 Phaethon lepturus
GGAATGCAATTTATCTTCAGCGATAGAATGGTAGTAAATTAGAGAAACATATATAAATTACAAGGAAATGTAAATACGAATTTGTGTAACGTGCATTGTTTACAGTGAAGAGGCTACAAACGAAAGACAAAGCAAGAGGTATCAGGCAATATGAATGACTGATGTTGTTAAGATACAACATTTGTTTTTCTTACAATGAGGTGGTACCTCAATTCAATCTGCTTAGAGCTAACTATTCCTAACTAAAATAAGAATTTAATAGGCTTTAGCCAGAATCTATATGCTGTTAAAATAGAATAATCCTAATGTTTCCATAGTGACAGCAGATTCTGGTGACGTCTTTTAATCCTGCTACAAGCTGAACTTTGTGACTGGCCTTTTTTCTTACAGCTTCAGTTAATTTCTAGTCTGTTGTCTCTTTAAAAAAAAAAAGAAGATTCTAAGATTTCAGGGGTTTTGTTTTCTGTGCTTTAAAAAAAAAAAATACCTGTTTTAAGACGACCAATGAGATAATGCTGTTAACTGAGTTTTGGATATGCTTAGTGTTGGTAGCAACTGCACCAAAACATAATCACGTAGGGAAGGTGAGAGCTAAGGCAGTGACCCGCTGGGAATTCACCAGTATTTTTGCAGTCTTGTCTGCAGGTCCAAAGGCATTGCATAGTAGCTGTGTTCAAAGATCCTTGGCTGCACAATTTTATACTTATGGAACATTGCTGCGTTATCAAAACCAGCCTTATTTGGAACTTGAGATTTTAAATTAGACAAGTTCTGTTAACTCTTTTGATGTAAAAAGTAAGCGAATGACTATAATTCTCAAGTGTAAGCTTGCAACTTTTTTGCTATTTTTGAGGAATTTCCTATCGAGGCTTGTTTTCACAAGGAGCAGGAATTCAGGTTTACTTCGTGGCCACTGGATGTCACTGTTGCTCCACAAAAGTGTTATTTTGGAACAGTTTGTACTAGTTACAGCAGTACTGTCACATAAATTGAGTCCCCAGGGCTATTAGACAAGTTCTGACAAGGAATTGTATTTAAGAATATTTGGATTTTAGATCGGGCACTGAGTGGTGTCTCTAGAGGTATAGGGTTCCATCTGTGTAACTGTAACCAATGAAGCTTCTAAAATTCATCCCTTCAGTGTGGGTTTTATGTAACAGTTACATGAAAAAAAAGTCTGGCCTTGCAAAAATACTTGATATTTTCCCAAGTGTGAAAGTACACCTTTAAAATAAAGTTTCCTCTTTTAGCCATGTGGCTTTCGTGAGGTTTGAATGAAGCAATGGCCTACCTGTTCTGGAGAAAAATGTTAATGGTCCACCCTTGCATGCTGTTACTACAGGCTTCCCTCCTCCCGTGAAGATGATTTTGAGCTGCTGCTGCTTAGAGTGGTTACAGATCAATGCTGTAATTAAATTACAGATATGTGTAAGTGACCTTGATCTTCTATTTACAGCATACAGAAAATGTGGTGGTAATCATGAGAGTATTAAATTTTTCAGTATCTGGTAAAAATGTGCACTTAGGTGAACAGAGTAATATTTTTAGGAAATGTGCTTGTTTCTACCTTTTCAGAAAGCCGTCTTCCTCATGCTTCCTTTTGCCTTATTTAAGCAGGTTCCCATCATTGCTTTTCCTGACACGAATTACTATGCTTCTTAATTTATAATTATAATTATGAAAATAATTTCTAATATAAAAAAATGGAGTTTACTTAATTTCACTTAGTAGTTAAGAGTTTGACTTCTCTGTTCACAGATTTAAGGTTTCCATAGAACGTGTGTCTCCTGTCGGGAGAAGCTTAGCGCCATCAGACTAATTTTCATCAGCAAAATAAGTACTGAGCAATTGCAAGATTCCTCCTTGTTCCCCAAAATAAAAGCCTCTGAAGGCGAGAGGATCACATGTTGCTTTTGAAAATTGAGGCTGGCACATAGCTGTAATTAAATTGCTGCTTTTGTTCTCCCTGCATGCTGATTTGGATGGCTTTTTCCTGAGTCCTAGCAGTGATCAGGATTTTAAATTTTAGTGGCAAGATACTTGTTAAGCGTCATAACCAGCTCAGCTGGCTAGTGCACTGCAGTGATGTAATCCCATTACTGACCTCAGAACGCTGTCACTGGCCAAGTGCAGGTTTGGGCAGATCTTTTTTTTTCTGCCTTGCTTCTCCCTTCTCCGAAATGGAAGCGCAAGTGTTTACCCTAGTGTACTCTCTGAGAAAGCATGTGCGCATGTGTGTCTGCATACCAATGTTTCTGCGTTCCTCCAGCAGCTCCGTGTTTCTGTTTTGCTGTGGTGACCTCTCAGCTGGCAGCGATTTCTTTCCCAGCAAGCTGCGCATTCTCCTTCCTCTGTGTAAGCTATTAAAACCAGATGCACAGAAAGAACTCGTATGATGCGCTTTTGTGGGCTGATTTCATTCCTTGGCTAGAATGGTGGGCTGACTCCCATGAAAGCTGGAGAAAAAGCCCAAGAGGATTTAAACCCATAAGTCTGAGCTAAACTCCCAGGCCTGAATTTGTCTGATACCACCATAAATTAAGTGTAACACAACTAAAGCAAACTGAACTGAATCAGTGCAAGGCTGGAATGAGGGATGGGAGAGGTGAAATCTGGTGCTGCATTTTTCTGCCTATGTTTGTTCTTAATAGGCTAGTCTGTGGGTCCCAATAAGTCATTATGCCTGGAAAGAATAAGTAGCTTTGTGGTGTTTCTGCATCAGCTTAATTTTGAAACACAGGAATCTGACAAATAAGCTTGTGATCTCATGCAAAACCATGAAAGAGGAAAAAGGCACCCTGCCATTTAATGGGTGTATTTATAGGAAGGTTGTCTCGCAGCCTGCATCTGACTCAAAGTAGAAGCCATCTGGGAATGTTTCTATGGGTGACAACCACATTCCAGGAAGCCCCGCATCATCCTGCAGCCTTGTCAGATGAGGATTGCTTTAGGCTCTCTTTTGGCTCGTGGTAGGTTTGGAAGAAGAAAGCCACAGCCAGAGTTCAGTATGTTGTGATGTGAAACCCCTTCTCAATGTTTTTGGACCAATGGTTAACTAAACTTTTGAGATTTCCTGTGGAATGTGCCCCTGCTATCAAGCTGTTGATTAGAAAGCTCTATACCATTTTCTTAGTTAATAAGATTCTCTAGATCGCATAAATGGCTTTGTAAACCATCAGTCCTCTACAGAGTACAGATGAGAATCACTCCACAGCAACATTGTGCTGGGGAAGGCTGTTGAGACTGTGGGTGCTGAATGTCACCCTGCACTGATGCTGTGGGAAATGGTGGTGACCCTGCCTCCTTCAGGCCTCAGTTCTCTTAGGACTGCGAGAGAAAAAACTAAGATACTTGGTGTGGGCTGATGTCTTCTGTTTCCCGGGGTCCTCTTTTGTGGGTGGTAAGTGAAGGAGTATTGGTGTGTGTGCATGGCATCAACCACAATCAATTGTGGGGATGGCCAGTCCGTGCTCCCAGAAGTACTGTCCCTTTGGAGAACCAGCCCATTAAGAAATGGGCACTACTGGCAAGTTAAGTAAGCAATGGCCTGAGTGTTTTGGAACCGGGGCTGCTTTGTGCAGTCTCCTGTGCTCGTGATGAGCCGCTGACACTGTGTATTTCGTAGGGTAATGTTCTGGATAGTTTATTATCTCATAGGGTTTGCGCTGCCTTGTAACTGGGGTGTGTGAAGTGTGAGGAGAACTGGCTTCCCACAGACACAGTTGACCTCAGATGCTTGAATGCATACTTGCTTGTCCCGGGGCTAGCTGAGGGAGCCTTGTGACAAACCTCACAACTAAACCACAGGCTCTAGCACTGTCAGGGTCAAATCAGCCACCTCCCTTGAGATCTGAGCGGGCTGTTGTGGAAAGCCATGAGATGTTGCCTCTACGTGTGCAGGCAGGGGTTAAGCATTATGAATTTGCAATAGCCAGCCAGCTTTCCCATATAAGAGCACTGCACTCATTGGCTCTCTCTTACTGAGAAATCTATCTAGTCATTTCCTGTGCAAGCCTTTCTTTACTGTATAGCTTTCTGCAAAGTGGAGTAAATAACAATAATCTGTGGTTATTCCTTCTCACAGGCAGCCTGGATTCTCTCCGGGACCACCACCAACTAGGAGTTCAACGTTGTGCCATTAATAGAGTGCTAATATGAGCGTGATCTCTCCTGCAGAAGAGGAGGACTCTTACACATGGATGTAAATGATTTGGGGTCTGCTTTCATGCTTATTAACACTTGTTGGTATTTGACTTGGTTCCTACTGAGAGATTATTTACCCTCTGAAGGATCCGTTGGGACTCCTTGTCAGATCAGCTCTTGGGTGGAGCTTGCAGCAACTTGGGGTAAGTGCTGCGCTCTTTTTCTTTTGACAGCAGGGCTTTTTTGTGCTGCGCTACTCAAAATGGCTTGGTAAAGTTGCAGAAAGAAACAACTCAGCTCTTGAGCAGAGAAGTGGAAGTTGAGTTGGCAAACACAGAGTGCCCTCTGTTTTCTGGGGACACACAAAATGGATGTATATATTATAGTGTCCTTTTTTTTTTAGGACCATTTTGCTCTTAAACCAGACAGTCTGTCTGTACAAGACTGACAATAAATAACTCAAGCACTGCGGAGAGATGGAAACTGCAGCTGAGAAATGATTCTGGGGAAAGGAAGACAGAAAAACACAAGCAAACTATTACGGAAGTGCAAATAGCCCTCTAAAGGATCGGCAAATGTACCAGTAAGTGTTTTGGGGGAGGAAATAAGACTGAAATGTGATTATAGGGTGTATGCCTCTGTGTGCAGAGGAATGTTTGTCATTAGAGTGCAGACTAAACTGAATGGCTGAGTTATCGTAATGGTTTGTCTTGAAATCAGCCCTTGGATTTCTTGCTGTGAGCTGCATAAAGATGTTTTGTGGCTGTTTTCTGCCTAGAACTATGTTTCTCCACATCCTAATCTAAGCCAGAATGCTTACGCTGTGTCAATTTACCTCTTTGCTGGTACAGGCTATGGAGTCTGGCTGTAGTCCCAGCAAGGGAGATTTCTCTTCAGAGAAAACCTGTTAACCATTTGGAGGGAGTACATGTGAATAAGACGGAGTTATTAAAAAAAGCTCTGCTTCAGGTTGGTAATCATGGATGTTTCCTTGCTGCCTCACAAACTGTGTGTCAGTCTGCAGTCTTCTACTGACTACAGAGAGCTTGCATTGGGTGTGGATTGGAGATGTATCCAGATATATGAAGAGACGTCTCAAAGGAGTAAAAAAGGAGTACAGGACATATTAGATGAGGGAAGTGGGCTGTCTGGGTACTCTTATGAATACTGATGTTCTCTGTACAGCACATCGGGATCCAGCATTGCTCTTGGGAGAGCTGTGCTGTGTTCAGGCTCTGAGGGCTGTGAGTGTCCACATGGCAGCTGGGGTGTGTGTTTGCCTGTGCTGTGGAGCTGGAAGTTCAAAGCCTGTGCTTGCATGGGTAGCCAACAGCTCCAAACGTTGGGGACATCAGACTCATTTTGCCCCACGATGAAATGCAAGAATGCATGAAGAACATAATTTGTGCATGTTTTCCCTGTAGAAATAGTGTAATGCTTACCAACAGAGAACAGGAACAAATGTCACTATCTTCCACAGAAGGCCTATGGTCAATCTTATCTTTTTGGCCACTTGGTGACTAGCCTGTGTTGGCTGCACTGAGACAAGAACAATGATCGTAGTATCCTAAAGATCCACTTTCTTTGCCTTTTATGTAAGGAACCTGTGCTGCTGCCAACAGGTGAGGTCATCTCACAAAGGGGGTTCATACGTTCTGTAGACAAGCTGCTTGTATTTCATGAACTGCTTTTGAATTTTTCTTCACCAGTGATACCCTATTTAAGGCCTTGATCCTTTATTCAAATACTCCCACTGTGCAGTTTTACTGAATCCATCTCTCGAGGGACCCATAGTCAACTGTAGGAACGCTGGACTGGGAAATGGGCTTTCCCCTATGTCTGTGCCACACTGTACATGTTGTAGGTTTGTGAACAAATTGTGTTAGTTCTCCCTCTCCCTTGCAGATTTAGTCTCCCAAGTGGGGAACATCTTTGGTGATCTGCAAGACCATCTCTACTAGAAATGGATAACTTCACAAATGGGCAGCCGGGCCCAGCTCAGAGGAACAGGTTTATAGGATTGCTAGAAACAGATGACAGTATCCAGGAAGATAAACCTGCATCTAGTAAAAAGGAAGAAAGAGCAGGACATGGAAAGAAAGGAGAGCCGCGGCCCTTGGAGACACCTTATCAGAAGGAGAGCAGTGAGTTTCCTCCTAAAGTCAAGATTAATCTGAACTATCGGCCAGGACTCATCAGCAAGTGAGTAACTTGGATATTTGACAAGGGTGGGATCTCTGATCTGTACTGATCCCTGCTGGTAGGCGCCTATAGACTTTACTAAAGTCTAAACTAAAAATGACAATACAAGAATATTACAGGAGTTAGGTGGGAGGTAATTAAAGGCAGAAAGGGGATATATTGGCTTTTTCCTTCTGCGCTTGGAAGGTATGCGCATGGTGTGTGTTGTGGTGTATTTCAAGTATATGTGAACTAGCACCAGGTAAGCCAAGCTGGGTGTAAGGGCAGCTTAGCATTGAGCCCTATAAAACTGAACTGCTCTTGCCTGGGAGGGATGTAAACTGGCTCACAGTGTCTCACACCATGTGATGGGACTGACTCTGGTCCTGCAGCTATCTTGGGCTTCTCTTTCTTTGTGCTCTGGATGCATTCCAGGGTTGCACATCAGCCTGAATCTGGGAAGAACTCCAGCTGATGGAAAGAGCAGCCACTTAAGAGAATTCTGGGAAATAACTTATCTCTATTTTTCCCTTGACTCAAATAAAATACTTGGTTTTTCTGACAAATTTTTCTGCCTCCCTCCTTTTGTATGCTGTCCCACTTACTACACACTCTTGTCTTCCTCTCTCCAGAACTTCTTAATGCTTTGCATTTCTTCCATAGCCAAAAGGACCCCAATCGCTTTGACAGAGACAGGCTCTTCAGCGCAGTCTCAAGGGGCAGGCCCGAGGCACTGGATGGTTTACTTGAGTACTTAAGGAGGACCTCCAAATTTCTCACCAATTCTGAATACACAGGTAGATTCCTGTTCAATAATCCATAAACAGGGTTAGAGGCAGCGCTTGTTAATGTAGGAGAGAAGTAAGGTAGCCTATTCATGGTCTTTTGCGTTCCCCAGCCCTCTATCCTTTTATTTTCCTAATGTCCATCTAAGAATGGAGAACGCCATTAATTGTATATATCCTAAGGCTTTTGGCTCTACTGCAGACTAAAAATACTGAGAAAGGCCTTTAAAACTATTATTGTATTTGGTTCTGCAGTTGACAGTTAAGTTGTGGGCACACTGAATCGGGTAATAGATGTGTGCAAAGTACATGCATAACCCATTTTTCTACTAGATGCAAAGACGGGGAAGACCTGCTTAATGAAAGCCCTGTTGAACTTAAAAAATGGAAAGAATGACACAATCCCACTTTTGCTGGAAATAGACCAAAAGACACAGAATCCCAGGCCACTTGTCAATGTGGCATGCTCTGACTGTTACTACAGAGGTAAGGTTTCTGTGCTGACACTGTGTCAAAGTAGCCTCCCCATCTTGTATCTTGCGGATACAAGAAAAAAGAGGGGAACTGGACCTGCAACACTGCAGTTCCAGTAACAGCCTACTGACCTCTTAGTTCTGGTTTCTGATTCTGGTCTGTGCCCTCTTCAGCCCTGCATTATACACTTCACTTCTACAACTTTGTTCTCGGTCTATAAAACAGAAGTGATAGATGCTTAATAACTGAGGAATATGAGCGGATTTGCTTTGGAAAGCTTAAAAAGCATGTCTACAACTGAAATAGTGTATGACATTAAAGAATGAGTTCTGCTGGTTGGGTTATCCTTTTAATAGCAGACATGCAGCATAGTCATGTACATGTATGGCTGCTTTCATCCTCTCGTAGCTGCTTGGGATCTTAGTGCCAGGCAGGTTTAATTGCCCGGTCTTGTGTTGAATTTCTGATAGTCTTGGGCCTTGTCTTCTGACTCAGTGTTTGCAATGTGCTTTTCCAATGAACATTGTTGAAAGTCATCAGTTGCCACCCACGCCTTGCCCAGCACTGAGACTGTAGGATTGCTATGCAGAACTTACTGCGATTGTTGACATGGCGCTTTGCTGAAGAGTCCTTTGCCTGTTTCCTCCGATAGTGGCAGCAAGTGATGAGTTTTGCCTGTTTCCTTAGGCCAGACAGCACTCCATATTGCCATAGAGAAAAGGAGCCTAGATTTAGTGAAACTTCTAGTAGAGAATGGAGCTGATGTCCATGCCAGAGCCCATGGTGAATTCTTCAAGAAGAAGAAAGAAGGAGTTTACTTTTATTTTGGTGAGTCAGTTTGGAACATGTTCCTTTGCTTTTTTTATTGCCTTACTGTATGCGATGCTGCTAATTCTCAGTTGGGTTTGTCCCTCTGTGCGTGGGTTGCCAACTCTACGGTCCTGTAATCAATCTTTTGACTTATTTGAATGGCAGGATCCTTTCACAGACTGAGGTGTTCAATGAGGACTTGCCATCATCTTTGGATTTTTGTGTTTAATCCCATCTGAGAGGCTTCAGACAGAGACAAATACTTGATTAGTTTAGCCATATTAGGGGTCTGGGAAAGTGTTTCAGCTGCCCCCAGAAATAAGGAGTAATTGTTTACTGAAAAACCCTTTGTGAATCTAGAGATACTGAGAAAGAACTTGTTCTGTGTTCCAGTGGTAAAACTGTAGGCTAAATATATTTTCCTAGAATTTCTTTCTTTAATTTGTTTTTATGCCTTTCTACTTCCCCTCCAAATATCATCCTAATCTCTTAAGGTGAACTTCCCCTGTCCTTGGCTGCTTGTACCAACCAGTTTGAGGTGGTGGAATATCTTCTAAACAATCCCCACCAGAAAGCCAGGCTCCAGGAGCAGGATACACAGGGCAACACAGTCCTCCATGCCCTGGTGATGATTGCAGATGACACCGAGGAGAACACCAAGTTTGTGAGCACAACATACGTTGAGATCTTGAAGGCAGGTGTGAAGGTTGACCCAACGTGGAAACTGGAGGAGATAGTGAATTATGATGGATTAAATCCTCTGCAGCTTGCTGCCAAGACGGGCAAAGTGGAGGTAAAGACAACTACAGGGAATCCCTGGGGTTGCTGAGAAACAAGGAAGGACTGCAGCATACATCCCCAGCATAGCAGTGGGGTTTGATGTAGGAGTATCTTGCACCCAACCCATAGTAATGCTGCTGACAGTGGCAGTGCCACAGGAGACAAAGGAGGCTTCCTCCAGGTCACTCCAGTTAGTGTCGTACGGAGTCTCAGCTGGCTCCTGCTGCTCTCTGTCCCAGCCAAGACAGCTGATATGGACTGAAAATTGGTTTTACTCCTGGAAGAGCTGATACAAGGTGTAGTTAGATTGCCTGCTTTTAGCCAGATAGTCTGGTGTTTGGATATATCAAAGTGTATAATGCAGAAAACCAAGTGTCCTGTACTTGAATGTGGTTTGGGTATGCTTGTGTCATTCTACACCTTTATTACATACACATTTTTCTGGTATGCAACCTGTTTCTATTCAGATCTTCAAGCACATCATCCAGAGAGAGATCAAAGACCCAATGTACAGGCACCTGTCACGAAAGTTCACTGAATGGACCTATGGACCTATCCACGTGTCTCTCTATGACTTGTCCTCTATAGACAGCTTTGAGGAGAACTCTGTGCTGGAGATTCTGGCATATAGTAGTGACACACCGGTGAGTGCTTTTACTAAAAAGGCAGAAAAAAATGTTGCCGTCTATCTGTAGTGTTGCTGTGTAATCATGCAAATAATTTCAAGTTAATGTAGTGTTTCACATGATCATTTTTTTGGAAAAGAAACTTATAATGGAAGTATTTGCGTATTTTCTTATTTATAGTCTGCTGGTATGCCTCTCATAATCTGTAATATGAAATTTTTGATCCTTTGGTTGTCCTAAGCCTGGCTGTGTCCAAATACCCCAAATACCTTGATGAAGCCAAGCAGAAGTAACTTGTTATGGGATAGTTGATATCTCTCATACTGAAGGACCTAGCCAAATAAACTTTTAGGGGTGCCCTCGTTGGAGCCACCGAACTCCAACCCTGAAAAAGACAACCCTGTGTTGAATTTGCGTTCCTGTTGACACATGGGTATGTTTTTGTTGTTTGTTTTTTTCCATAGAACCGGTACAAGATGGTGGTTTTGGAGCCACTGAACAAACTGCTTCAGCAAAAATGGGAAACGTTTGCTTCCAAGAGATTTTACTTCAGTTTTGTCTCATACTTGTCATTCATGATCATCTTTACAGCCATTGCATACTATCAACCCTTACGGCTAAAGGTAGGTACCCTTACAGATAAATCTTTTATCCGGAAAGGCCTGAATGGATGGGGCTATGTTTAAATGGTGTGGGGTGGTTATCATCACTACCTCTGCTGGTCTTCAGTGTTTTGAGTTGTTTTATTTTATCTTGCAGCCTTCATTTCCAGTGGAGTTCACAGCTGGAGGCTTCCTATGGGTCTCTGGACTGATCATTATCTTGCTAGGAGGCATTTATCTAATTTTTGCTCAGGTATGGGGATTTCTCATCTAGTTTCATTGTAAGAAAGAAAAAGCAGGAAAGCATCACTGACGTTGAGGCAACAGATTTGATTCTCCTGATATCAGGATGTGCATGAATGGATGGCAGGAGGGAATCCTGCTCTGAGACACTTAAAGTGTCAGTGCAATCTAGCAGTGACAGGAGTGACACAAGCCAGGTTGCTGGTCAAGAGGGAGAATAGACTCACAACAGTAAATAATTGAGAGATTTCTGTGATTTATGGTACCAAAATGCATCTTTGGCATTTAATGCAGCCTATTAATAAAGACATTGGGCTGAGCCATGATTCAGCCCTTGTTTATCCTTGCCCTTTATAAATAAGCCTTTTTTTCCATCTTGGAAGGATGACTAGCTGAAATTTGGGATCTTGAAAATGAAAGCATGAAGGGGAGATTATGGAGCAAACCTCTCCCCTGAGCGATAGGCCATGCCAGGCAGGAATCACTCTAGCATGCCCTGTTGTTTTGATGAATGGCTACCACTGATTTTTCTCTATTAGAGTCTGTACTTGCGGAGGAGACGCCAGTCCCTGAAGACTATGTGTTCTGACAGCTGCATTGAGATCTTGATGTATGTCTCTTGAGGTTTTTTTGCAATGAAAGCATGGGTGAAAGTGATTCTGTGCTGTGTGCAGCTAAGTTGCCCTAACATTACTAGAGAGATGGTGAGCAGCAAAGACTGATTCTCTGCCACTGTCTCCTCTTTCCATCCCTTCCCTGTTTGCTTCTCCTACCTGCTGCATCTTGTTATAACCCTGTGTTGTAATGGACTTTGCTGGATAGGGTCTCTCCTTGGATTTGTAGCTGAACGCAGCAAAGGTCAGACCCTCAATTATTCCACAGTTGAGAACATATACTTGTTAGAAAAAGAGCTCAAGTTTTAGATCATACAGTCATTACGGCTCTGATTTGGTTGAAAGGAAAGTAACTTCTCAGTTTTCTGAGGAGAAATGTGGATAGATGCATGTGTGTGCATGTATGTGTGTGTGTTTTCTTCAGTGTTAAAATTCTTTTCCATTTAGTATCAGTTGTGTGAGTTACATCAAGCAGTTCAGAGTTTCCATACTGTGAGATTAACCAGTTCATAACAAAACTGCAACAATTGGTGGGTCTGGCTATAGCAGGATTTGTTATATAAACTGTGTCCGATTAACAGCCACTTTATATGCTCCATGTAGCCTCATAAAATGTGTTTGCTTTTCCTTGCAAAACAGAACAGATCTGCAAATGGGCATTTTTGTTGAGTAAGTCACTGTGTCACTCATTCTGCTTCTCTCCAGCTTCATCCAGGCTTTCTCATTGCTGCTGTCAGCAGTCCTGTATGGTGCAAGTTCAGAGAACTATGTGGCAGTGATGGTGTTCTCCCTGCTTTTGGGATGGGTGAACATGTTGTATTACACTCGGGGCTTTCAACGCACTGGGATCTACAGTGTCATGATACAGAAGGTCGGTACTCGGTAAAAAACTTTGTATGAAAAGCTTTTGGGTGTGAGGAACTAATGGAAGTCCTTCTCTTAGGATCATGACAACCATAAATGGAATTGATGTACTGACTATGGAAGTAAAGAAATTGCAGGAGATCAGATCAGTGTCTTCAAGGAAGTACAGTTGCGGCAAACTGCTAGTTTGCTGTCTTTGAATATAGCAAGTGAGAGCAGCTGATATTTAACTGTTTGTCATAAAATGACTCAAAGCTAGCAATCAAAACCAGTGCAAGTTCTCTGGAACCATTGTGCTTGGGCTGAGAAGTGTTTCCAGGTCCTTAGAGGAGTCTGGGACTAGAAAGACAAGACAAAGCAGAGGTGAAATCAGGTGCCAGGGAAGAATTCTGATCACCACTTGTGTGAAACCCAGTGGAGATAGAAAAAAGAGAGACGTGCCTGTTGAAACAATTTGGAAAGAGCCCTACTGGGGAACTGACATGATACTTGTTTCAGAGAACCTATTCATAAAAACATAACAACAAATAAGTTCATGTAGTACTCTCAGATTAAGCTACCAATGATGTTACCTATCTGAGGAAGTAATTTAACATGTATTAGTAGTTTTTTAAACTAAGCAAGTTCCAACTTGCTTTCAGTATTGTTACTGGGGGTTGGTTTATCATGTGTGAGAACAGGAGATCATTCTGGTGATTTCAGGTAAGATGAAGAATGTCACTTCCTCCTTATTTGTGTTTCAGACTATCCTGAGAGATCTGCTGCGTTTCCTTTTGGTTTATATGATCTTCCTTTTTGGCTTTGCTGCAGGTAAGGACTTACTCAGCATTATGTTGTAGGCTGGGCTGCAAGAAGTAAATTTTTCTGAGCAGGATTCTGTTTTTCTCATAGCTCTGGTTACGCTGATGGGGGATGCTCCTTCGGTCTCTCAGAACAAGTCTCTTGCGCAGATGGAGAGCGCAGGGAGCCATGCTATGTATGGCGGGCTGCTTAGCGTCTCCCTGGAGCTCTTCAAGATCACCATTGGGATGGGTGACCTGGATTTCCAGGAACATGCCAGATTCAGATACTTCGTCATGCTCCTGCTGCTTCTCTTTGTGATCCTCACTTACATTCTTTTGCTCAACATGCTGATTGCACTCATGAGCGAGACCGTCACAGATATTTCTGGTTATAGCAAAAGCGTCTGGAAGCTGCAGGTGAGACACAGCGCTGCTCAGCGGTTATGTCGTGGCCCAAACTCCTACTTGAGTCTCATAGCATCAGAGATGACAGTGCTTGTCTTTGTCCTAAGCCTCAGCTATAAACTTCTCTTTTTACATAGATTTTCCACTCTGGGGGTAAATCCTAACATCACTTTTAGATGTATTTGAAACTCATGCTGTTTGCATGGCTACCAGCCAGTCCAGATCCATGTGCATAAGTAACTTGAGAGAGTGAGTGACTGACTGACTGGTACTATTAAGCTAAGGAGCACTTTGGGATTGAGTTCCAAAGTGATTTTCTAAGTCAAAGTAGTTGCTGATTGGGGAAGATTTAATTGAAAAGAGGGGCTGGGCTCTGTATGCTCTGTTTTCTCTCTGACATGAACTTCTTCTTTCAGAGGGCTATTGCTATTCTGGAAATAGAGAAGGCCTGGCTGTGGCGCAGAGGTGGGAAGAGGAGATCTGGCTGCTTCATGTCAGTGGGCCTCAATAAGAAAGATGAGAGATGGTGTTTCAGGTAAGACAGATGCACCATTACCCCTTACACTCCAGCCTAGTAATGGGTTCCCGTGATTCGTAAGCTGGTAACCCTGGGCCACCACAGGGCATTTCAGCACTGACTCAACGGAGTGACGCAATCACATGTTCCTGGTACATGCAAATTGGCTGGTGATTGCAATATTGGAAGTTTGAGAGCCAGCTGAGCTGCCAGCATCGTCACCAAGACATGCTGTCACCGAAAGATGTCCTGCTGAGCTGAACACACATCTGTGCAAGTGGTTATGGCGGCAGGGTTTCTGCAATGATGCTTTCTTTGCTGCTGCGAGCAGAGCTGGCGCAGAGCAGGCTGTGGTGGGAGGGAAGCAGGCTGGTGGCCCCTTCGCTCAGGAATGTGCGACATGAGAGGGCAACACCCTTCCTCAGCAGGTAGGGGCTGGGAGAGCGGGTGAACCTTTCTCCACCCAGCGAACCAAACTCCAGGCAGCACTTCTATAACTCCAGGGTGTTATGGGCTACAGGGCATGTATAGAAAGTGCAGTCTTCTCTTTTGTATTAAGTATGTTCACTGGGAGGAACTGGAGTGTTTTAAAACAAACAGCATAGACCAGCAGACAATATGCAGGGGAAGAAGATAGTTACTTCGGGGAGCTTAAACTACAGAAGATCTTTACTCAAAAAAAAAAAAAGCTCTGTAGGATGTTGTTGCTACAGCCAAACCATTAGGATTGTGTTGGCAGGACGAGCTGAGTTGGGATGCTGTGGGGCAATGAGATGTGGACTGAAATGCTGGGCTCCATGCCTCAGTGTCTGTTGCATTTTGTCTCTCCAGAGTAGAGGAAATTAAATGGACGAATTGGGCAAAGGATGTTGGAGTTCTTAAGGAAGACCCTGGAAACACGAGTGATTCAGAAATAAATCCAGAAGGTAAGTTAAATAATGAAGAAAGGTCTTCAGTATCTTTTTAGCCTCCTGCTCAGCAACTACTCTTGGCATGTTGTTATGTCTTTGGTAACAGAAATTTTAGGCAGGCCAGCTTACGAAATTTCTTCCACACAGCATCCCTCAAGAGTAGCAGCATCACTTCTTTACGAGAAAAACAAGAATTAGAGTAGGTAGTGACCTGGTCAGAGTTAGGAAGCAAATAATGACAATCAAGGAGATGCCATTCCTACTTGCCTCTGGTAGAAATGGGCAGGAAATGCTGCTGAGAAAAGCCAGAGCTGTTCTTCCCTTTGACTCAGTAGCCCAAATGCCTGGTGCTTTTTCTAGGAAAGGTAAAATTTAGGCCCACTTATACTGTAAGTATTAAAATCACAGGGCTTTTATAGCACAAATCGAGGCATTAACACTGGCAACTTTGTCAAATTCTGCCTAAGATAATTATGTTTGCTTCCCTTGTTACACCTGGGAAGCAACTCTGCAGAAAAAGGAGAGCTCTAGAAGTATTTTGTTCAGCCTGGCAGAGCTTGGGCAGAAGCTCCACCGGATTTAAACACGTCCCCTTGCTCTTCCAGTGTAGGTTCTTCCTAGATGCTACTTTTCTAGGAGGGGGGAGGTTGCAACACTTAAAATACTGTCCTAAACCTGCGCTCTTCTAAAAACTGGATCCCTTTGTCAGCTTCTTGCTGACAAAGGGCTGCTTTTTTTTGTGTCTCCTGCTGTAGAGACAAGATCATGGAAACGGATGCCACAGAAACAACTGAGATCAGCTGTTTCAGAGGAGCAGTCACTATTGCAGCCTCAGCTATCAGCAACTGAGATGATGCCTCTAGAGGGACAAACCAGAAATCTTTAGCAGGTTTTCTGGATTGCAACCTTGCTTTTGACTTCAAAGGAGTAGTTCTTCCTATAGCGGCTGGAAGAATTGAAGGCATTATCAGTATTAAAGTGCATTTCTTCAAAGACTCTGGTTCAGCCTGTGGCTTTAAATATTTTCATGCACTTTAATCATTAATTTCCTCTGAAGAAACTATTTTTACTCATTTTTCTCTGCCTGACACTTTCTTACTGCTATGTCTAAAGGTGCAAGAACAAGATCATAGGGGCAGTGGGGAGTGGTCTTTGGGAAGGTGGTGTTTTCTGAGCTGTATAGAAATGATGCTGTTTGCCATAGAGGAGCAAAGGATGGAGTGACCTGTCTAAGAATGGGTTGACTGTTGTTTTTTTTTTTAGCACAAGAGGCTGCACTGAAGTGCTTTGGAATAAAGACTGTTGCAGAGGCATAAAAAGAGTTGCTAAGGATGGAGTTGGGTTCTGTGAAAAACACTGCCGATGTGAGACATGAACGGGCAAATACTCAGTTTTCAGTCATCAAGAGCCATACTGAGTCTTTGTGTCAGTACCTGCAGCGCTCCGTGTTCAGCCTGCATCAGAATTCCCATTTTACAGTATTATAATGAAATCGTTTGCATGATGTGCACCTTTGCTTGAGAGCATAAAAGAGATTTCCTGGACCTGTAACTTCACATGGTGAATTTCTGAAACATCTGTCTTTCACAGGTTGTTTTGTCTCTGTAGAAAACAGCAGCAGAATCTTGTATGTGGCTTCTGAGAGGCAGATGGGCCAAGATGCATCGTGAGGTTAATATTTCCTGTCAGTCTTAGTGGGTGTCCTCTCCTGCTGTGAAGGATTACAAGGACCTCATTGCTTTTTGTAATGTGCACGCTGCCTCAGGCAGGATGGGAAACATACTTTAAACTCTGTGGAAGAGAGATAAACATGAGCTGTCTCACTTTCGGTCTATATTTAAAAATAGTAACGTGTATTTCTGTAAACTATCAATATAGCAAGTTTCCTTAATAGAAAATGTTCATCCTTGGATGTATTTTCAGAGCTTCAGGCTCGCTCAAAAAGGAGGAGATGATGTGATCAGTGTGGACTATATGGGCTTACCAAATTCCTGATTACCTTTCACCTGGCCAGCACTCTGCTGACCTCACTGCCATGCAAGTGAACTCTGTTTTTCATGACCTCGTGTCAGTTTATGCAGCCGCATCTGAAGCTGTAACAGCTGGTGTTGCATTGGATGCATCCTTCATAGAGGGAATGGCTAGTGATAACCCTGAAAAAGCTGCAGACTACAAATGTTGGCAGCACCCTTCATTCAGTAAGATAAACTATGCAACTCAAGATCTCCTGTCTCTCACTTCTACTCTGAGCAAGTGAAACTAGGAGGGTTGGCTTTTGGAGACAACCATCTTAATCCTGTTGCTTACTACATGCATGGTACTGGCAGCAAAAGCGTTGCTTTTGGAACTTATTCCCTGTCACTTCAGGTTCTTCTCCAGTGCTGGGCAATTCCCTCTGCAGCTTCACTGCATTGGGTTTCCGAATTGTAACTAACTTTTCTCACTTCAGCTTCTGCTGTTTTCTTGCTTTGTGAAGCCTTCAGCTGCTTTTTCCATCTATGGCTTTGTCCTAAGTGTTCCCAAGATTTGGCAAGGTGCTCATATTGCACAAAAGGATCATCTGGCATATGGTAATCTATTGCTATGCTTGGTGCTTTGCTGTGGTAGGGAAACAGAGATTCTCAAGAAGTGCAGAATCTGATCTGCCATCCCTGCCTGGAATCTTAATAAACAACAAAAGAGAAATCTTGTTTATTGGTAGTGTTTTTGATAGCTGTGGGCTGCAACAGCTTGCTTTCAAGATAACCTGCTTCTTCAGCCGTTCCTTGAACCTGCTTCTCTTTAAATCCCTTTCTTAAGCCTGTAGTGTTAGTTTATCTTGTGATCTGCATCAGAAGTGTTCTTCAACATCTAGTGTCTGCTGAGAAACAGGGTCTCGGCATTACATGCCACAGACCACCAGTCCCAGCCCTCTCAAGCTCATGAATGAAGGATGACGGACGGCAGACAGGGACAGGCGCATGCAGCAAACGGGTATGTCAGGTTGGTCAGAAGATTTAGCAGTGCCCAGGCTGTTGTACAGTTCTTTGTGCTATGGAAAAAAGGAGATTTTTGAGGAGTTACAACCTCTCTGCAGTGAGATGTGAATCAGGACTATTAATATCAGTAACCTCCCAGTTTTCTGTATTCTTAATGCACAAGGCTCCTCTTTGGCTTCACCATCTGAACCGATTCCCGGTTTG
>NW_010535512.1:20835-32358 GCF_000687285.1 Phaethon lepturus
CAGGAAGGCCGTCTGGGCTTGCTTTTGTGGGTGTCTGCAGTTCCTTGCAAGAGGAAGGACTTACAAGCTGATTCATAGCTTTGAAGGCCCAACAGGATTTTGGGGTCCACTCTTAATAGATCTTAAGGTTTTGTCAGGAAACACTTCTGTCATTTACACAAGAAATTATCAACGGATAATTTCTGATTATCTGATTATCTAAAATTAAGGTAAGTGCCCTCTCCCTTCTACCTCTTGTGACAGGTAAACCTGCCTGCCCGTGAACCCATCCCTGTGCAAATGGGGAGGCTTTGCAGGGCTCTCACCTGAGAAAACTGAAAAGTTTCACAAGCATCCATGAAAGAATAGCTGCAGTTTCTCTCCTCCTGTCTACTCTGTAAGTATGAGCTACAGAGACTCTGGAGGCCCAGCCATGCTGTGAATTAAAGACAGCAGCAGCTCTCACTGCTTTCCATGCAGGGTTGTGGATGCTCAAACTCTCCCTGTGTGAGTTGGTCAAAGCTGCTTGGTTTCCAGCAGGGTTGGGAGATGAATGCAGACCCTGTCGCTTCCAAACCCCTCCTCTACTTGAGCACACTTTGCCTGGTCATTGCTCCCTGTGGCCTCTCTCCTAGGCTCCAAATGCTTCCCACTGCGCAGTGCTCTGTCTCACCGCTTGTCTGTGTAATTTTCTTAAAAGAAACTTCATGTCTGGTTTGTATGGTTCCCAATTCCCCATACGGCCGTTTTCCTCAGGGCTGTAAGTGGAAGCAAGACTTTCTTGTTCCTCAGATGCTTTGCATGTTTTGTTTTATTGTTGTTTTTCTTCCCATGTTTTTTCCAAAGTGTGCTGTGAAGATGAAGCCAGTATGGGGAGGTGTATCTGTCTCGGTTGATTCCCTCTTTCTTCATCTCTTCATGACCCCACTTGCAACAGAGCATATTTTCCGTTGCCTCTGTAGCTAGCAAAAGGTGTCTTTGAAATGTGACAAGTGAAAGGGCTCAGACAAAGAACAGATGCTTTATGTAAGTCTACATAAGCTGCCACGAGCTATTTCTGAAGTGATGCAGCTGGTGGATTTCTCAGCTGGACCGTTCCTGTGGCTGGCTATCAGTTTTGTTCTTCTTTGCTGTATTTAAGAAATTTCATTTGTTGCTCTGGGACCAACATGAAAATAAAGTTGGAAAAAAAAAGACAAGACATTTTAAAAGAAAACTATTTCACTTTACAACGTCACATCTGCTTCAGCAGCAGTAATAAAAATGGGGCCGGACAGGACCAGGCAAAGCCTTAGAGAGGCATGACTGTGGCTGCCTCATGGCTGGCACCTAACTCTTACTAAAATCTGAGTGCAAAGAGTGTTTTCTTCACTGCCTCCTTTGATGTAATCTTTTTTGAGTTCGGATTCACGCGATGTGGCGTGCTACAGCATTTCTGGACTGTGAGGATGGTTGTCACATGTTAAACACAGGGAGTCCTCAGAGGAAGAGAGTTGGAGGTTAGCTAGAAGGTGTCTGTCGTTTGTTGCACTCTTTTTCTGAGAATGCTTGGAAGAGTTACACTTTCGGGGCAAACAGCCACATCTCTGGAATGGCTTTCTCTGCCTCCCCAAAGGATTTGCTATGCAGTTAACTCTTCTGATTGCTCAGCATTTGCTATTTCAGCTCCTTTAGCACTCGTAGTAACAACACATTGCATCCAAATAATACTTGCCACGCAGTACTCCGATAGTATGAACTACTTGGGAGTAAGTCTGTGCTAGTCTGGTGCAGACTAGGGTCAGCGGCACAGAGAAACAAGGGAACGGTAGCAGCCAAAGCAGTTGATAGAGGACAGAAGGGACGTGCAGAATCCCTTCTCCTACCCTGGGCATCCTGCCACAAAATGTCACTGTTTGACACCTATAATATCCTAAATAAAAGGGGAACACCAAGTGCTGTGTGTGTGAGGTGGGGAGAACCTCTGCTTTAAAAAAAAAAAAAAACAAAAAACAAAAAACAAACCAAAAGACAGAGAGGGACATCTGAGAGCTGACACCTCTTAAATCCCTGCTGTGAGTTCGCTCGAGTCGATCTGCGCGTTTCGATGGGATGTGGCGTGTCCGCGTAGCAAGCGCCGAAGGACAAGGTGGACAGTACGAACGTAGACCCTAGTGGCTTTTCCAGACGGGTCCTGTCATTCTGGGTATGCTGAAGCTGCTGATGGACAGAAATGGAGACACTGCTAAAAATTACCTTTCAGTGACGTAAGTTTACCTTTCAGTAGGTCTTTGCATCTGCAGTTCTATTAAAAAGTCACTAGCGTACGCCTTGAAACCTCAGTTAGGAAGTCCACAGTGGAGCCGCTTTGTCTCAGCAAGCACGATGAGACATGCAGTTCTGGAGCATCATCAGAGGAAGAGAACAGCTTTGGCTTGGTGTCTCCAGTCCTCCTTCCTTCACCTTAAAGCTGGGAACAATGAGAGTGCTCCTGTATCTGCTCTTCCCAATGAGTGAGTCTTATCGCTATGTTTATTTTACATATATTAGAAAATAAAAGTCGTAGTCTGGAAACGAAGTAATTTCTGGAGACTCAGATTGGTCCCTTAATGTGAGCCAATAAAATGATTATTACGTAGAAAGTTCAGGATGTTTGGACTTGTATGGAAAGTCCTTAGTTTGATGTGTTTTTCTACTATTTCAGAGAAATTCATATGTTTGCGGGGAGAGAGTTTTATAGTTCATCCTTAGTGGGAGAAAAGTGGCTGCCAGGTGGAATTATACTCTCAAATACAAAGCTAACAAGTTACATTTGACCTTTTATATTTTTTTTATTTGTCAGCTTGCTCGTAGTTAAGTAGGTGAGAGTAGAATGTAGGTGAGATTTTTTTTATATTCTTGCCTTTCTAGTGTCATTTTAGATACACCTTGGATTAAGCAGTAATGCACTTTCAGATATATATTTCCCTGCAAGTTTTTGGCTTGCTCATCTCCTTAAGAGCTCTAGAACATGTAGCAGTTTTTACAAATAAATTCAGAAGACCTTCATCTGGGAGGAAGTTTGTGTAAAGCGTACGTATGAATTAGAAGGAACATTTCTTGAGTCAGGGTCTGTATCCAGTAGCCTTGTGGGGACAATTCTGCCATGAATTAGTCTTCAGCTGCTTGTCCCAGGAAGGGTAACACCCTTAAACCGCTACTGCATGAACTCAAGCAATGGACAACGGCGCTGGGGATGTTACTGGCCTCTCTTCCAGCCACTCCACAAATAAATGCTAGTTTGATTCTGTATGATAGAATTTCTATTTGTCTGGTTTCCTTTTCAAAAGACTCAATACTGTATATGCCTACTCTATATGTATGGAAAGAATATTATCCTTTAAGTATTAATTTCATGCGCTGATAAGCCTCAGAGACTTCCTGACAAGCTTTACGCTTCCAGTGTATTTGGGAAAAAATTACTAATTTTATTCTTTTAATGAGATGCCCATCAAACTTCCCTGTAGCTTGCTTTGCTGTGATTTTTAGATTTAACTTCAAGATTTATGCTCTGCTGTTTTCTTTATTTGGGTTTGACATCTGCGTGTTGTATGATGATGTATTATTTCTGCTAATATTTTTGTTCTCGGGTTTGTCATTATGCTAGGTAACTCCCAGCTTTGTAAACATATAAATCCTTAATGGATATGCCTGCAGAAGTTACTGATACTTTTTCAAATCTTGACCTTTCTTGACTTGGCTTATGCAAAATTAAGGTGGAATTGTCGGTGGAAGCTTCTATCCTTGTGTGCTTCTGTAGATCTTTTCTATTGCTCTTCTCTAGCAACCTTTTTTTTTTTTTTGCATTTGTGGGTTTTAGTGATGAAAGTAGCAGCGCAGAAAAATGTAGTTTTCTGACTTGGTGGGTCTTGGTTACGTTCTTTGAATCCAACAGATCTGTGCTGAGTGTCTAAACTCTAGAGATAATTTGTGTATATATAATTGGCTATATATATACAGAGAAATATACTATATGCTAATATACTAATGTATATGGTTATATATACTAATATGTTATAGATTAGTATACTATAGTATTATATACTACTATATATACTAATGTACTATATATACTAAAATACTATATATACACTATATATATAGGTGTGTATATATATATAGTTGGCTAATTGGCAACACACACCTTTTTCCCCCATCAGTTTAAGTACAGTGCACTTAATTTCGATAACTGAAGTGCTAAACCCCGCCGAGTTGTCTGTGTCGGAAATCCCTGTGAGCAGAGAGCCGGGAGCAAGAAGCTGAAGTAACCGGGCTTTGCAGGATGGCAGCGGCAGAACCCAGCGCGGAGTCGCGGAGCGTCCGGTTCCCGGGCCAAGTGCCGTACGAGCACGGGGGTATTCACAAGAGGCAGGTTAGCTCCCTGGTCGTCACTCTTTCTTTTTGTTTCTTGCTTGAGAATTGCCCCTTACTCGAAAGGCTCGTGAACTTTCCGGGGAGTTTGTTGCAGCGTATCTGGAATTCTGGTTTTGTTCTAACAGAAGTTTGCTGGGAGCCTGTGTAAATGTGTGGTATCGTTAGGCTGGTCCTCTTGCAGCGGAGACGTACACGCATGGCTAGGAGCATCTCCGAGTTAATTGGGGTGATTTAGCTGGTAAAGAGGATTTGCAAAGCACGGCGGTGGTGCAGGGTGGTCTGCCTGCGCTCCGAGAGGGAGGCATGCGTGCCTCCGCCGGCGTGCCTGCGGCACGGGACGCTGCAGGAAGCAGAACCAAAGACTTAGTCCTCACGCGGTTGGCACGTGTCCGGTCACCGCTGCGATTGCGGTCTCACTTCCTTCACCTGGGCTTTCGTGGCCAGGCTGGGAAATGACATGGAATGGATTGCATAAACTCAGGTTCAGCTCTGAGTAAAACTAGAATCAGGAAAGACTCTAGACGGACACAAGGACAGAATTTGACCTGTTGTTAGTACATCAGAGGTTATATTAAAAATGCTGGACTATGTGTTTAAAGGCAGGCTCAACCTACAGCTGCTAGAGTTGGGCATTCAGAGCAAGGATTTTAGGCTGGAGTAATTTGTAAAATTCAGATTTTGTACTTTTCTTTTGTTCTAGTTTGAAAAAGGGATAGAGTTTGTGATCAGAGTCACTTGGGCTTGTGCCTGAGATTAGTGTGAGGTTTTCAAAGTTGTTGTGTGATTGACAGAGGCTTGATGATACAGTACAGCTCAGTGCTTGAATCTACATCATTTATCATAGTAGCTTGCCTTTCATGCATCCTGCTTTGTGACATTTTCAGTCCGTCACTTAGATTCAAGTATATTTATCTTCCCAGCCTGTGCATTTACTGAAGTGTTACCACATTGACAGAAAGGAAGAGCTGAGGTGTTGCAATACTATTGCTATTCAGCAATAAGTGTTGGCTTGCCACAGTCTTACCGCTAAAACACCAATATCAGCCCCCTTTTTTGTGGGCTGCCTTGCAAGAAGGAAGTGCATTCATGCAAAAACCAAAGTTATCTTTAGGATGCAAGTTCAGTTACAGCTCAGAATAATGGATAGTTTTCCTCTTTGGCTGTTTTATCTCTTTTGAGAAGTTACTGGACTTTCAGCAGAGCTGCATCCTCAGCAGAGCGTCCATCACATTTGGCATCAGTTTGCTCCCTTGCTGCCAAGCTTTGAGCTTTTTGTTAACATCCTACACAATCTGTGTTCTCCTCTTACCAGGTTTACACAATGTTGTTTCTGTTATACGCTTCTGGGTGTGCTCAGCGCAGTTTATTTCTGTTGAACTGTAGCTGTAGTTTTAAGATGCAGTTCTGATCCCCACAGCCTTCAAAACTCACAAGTATTTCAGTAGCACTTGTAGTCTTGTGCCTGAAAGCAACATCGACTGCAGCAAGGCACAGGAACACTGCATAGGCAATAATGCGAGGTTTTAGTCACCTTTTGCTTTCTCTCCCATTGCCCCATCATCTTTGCTCAACCTTGTTTCCCGTTTCAGCTGAAAATATTCCAACTGAAGCACCAGAGCACAGAAACACTGATGACAACAGTGACAGCAAGCTCCCTTCCTGGATGGAGGAGGAGGAAAATGGCTTGCGGACTGACAAAGTCTGGGGAGTTGCTGTACCGTGAGCTGCCAGACCTGAGCTGTAGCCCATGCTGAAATGACAGCTGAGCAGTCTTGGTGCAGTTCAGTTGCTTGTTTGAGTGAGATTACTTGTGCATTGATCGATAACACCGGATAAAGAACTTGGTCCTGACCGAGACTGCCGATAGCCTTCTCCTCATTCCTTTACTTTCCATATCCTGGGCAGCTTCTGGAACAGAGATTGCTTTTATTCTAGATGGATCGGGGAGCATTGAGCCAGAGGATTTTCAAAGAGCAAAAGTATTCATCCACGAGATGATGAAAACACTGTACGAGAAGTGCTTTGAGGTAGTCTCTACTCTTTTCTTCAGTAGGCTAAAGAATGTGCTGTGCTTTAAGCTGCCTCTTCACCAGAATTTGGGGCTATGCAGGTTTGTTTCCTTCAGGATGGAAAAGCACTTCCACAACTTGCATGTATTCTCGACATAATTTTCATTACATCTCAGCAGTACATTCCTGGTCTTGATCCCAAGAACACTGTAGATATAAAAAGTCTGATTTCTATGCTCAGAAATCCCTAGCTCTGCTACGCTGCCATGCTTGGAGCCCAGCGAGCACCATCTCTGCTTTCTTGTAAGCTGACAGTCATGACTTTCTTCTGGTTTTCCATCTCTATTCCTGTATCGTAACATCTGTGCCCGCAATCAGAAGCACCCTTCAGACTGCCTCTGCAGCCGCGCACCTTGCCAGCCTCCTCAGCTCTGGTCACGAATTCTGCATGAAGGTACTCTACTGCTTTCTCCGCTGAGCTTAAGAAGCGTGAGCCACACACCGACTTTAGGAAAGTCTCTACCTCTCCAATGCTCCAAGCATGTTTTAACTTGTTATTTGCACAGTGGAGGGAAGAAACATTATGTTATGTGTTGCGCAAATACAAAATGAAGAAATGGTCCCATTCTCCAGACCGTCTTTGATAATCATGGAATAGGAGTGCTCCAAGGAAAGACGATGTGCAGCAGGGAGCAAGGAAGGAACAATTCAGTATTATCACAGATAATCCCCTCTGCAACCTGCACGTGGGCCAAACAGCAGGAAAATGCAAGGGCTTAAAAAAATGAGTTTCCCAAAACAAATTTTCTCTCTGTGCTGATAGTATTTTTGTTTTCCTCAGCTATAATATACTTACAACGATCTCTGCGTCTGAACTAGGCATATCTAAAAGCCACTTTCCCCTGGAAAAAAAAAAAATCATCATTTCTGCATAGTCTGGCTAATGTTTCTGTTGGGTTTCTGGGCTAGTTGTTGCAGAGAATTCTGTGAATCAACAGTTTTCACAAGCAGGTGCCTATCTGCTGCTTCCTTCCAGTGTGATTTTTGCAGTGGTACAGTATGGGTTTGAAATCAGACCTGCGAGAAAACCAGGACCCACGTGCCACCCTCCAGAAAGTTCTTGATATTGTGCAGGTGTGCAATGTGACAAAACCAGCATCTGCCATGCAGCATGTCCTGTAAGTAACAAAGAAAAGAGCCCAAGAAATGAAGGGGATGAATTTCTGAGGCATTTCAGAGTAAGGGAGAGGGGATTCTATGGACACTCAGGTCCTGAAAACAGGCATTTATCTGGCAATGGTTGAATGGCAGGCAGCGGTTCCTGTGCCATGTTTTAGAGGGTTATAAAAACCAGCTGTCGGTGCCTAATTCTTGGTGTGGGGGTGCTCAGGAAGCAATAGAAAGGGAGACAGCACCTTGTGGTGTTAAATGTGGGAATATGAAGGACATTCTCTTGCCTTCTCGCTGTGACTGTGAGTTGCAAGTGCATAATTCAACAAGACTTTTCCTTCTGTCCCAAGGAGGAAAGCTTCAACTTTCATCCCAAGTTCGTTGTTTTGATGCTTTACCAGGGATTCTGTCTTCACTGAAAGTCACGGGTCCCGCAAGGAAGCGGCCAAGGTCGTGATTGTGTTTACAGATGGGGAAATACTCCTGGATGAAATGAACTTGACAACAGTGATAAATTCACCCAAAATGGCAGGAATCGAGCGCTATGCCGTTGAGGTAAGTTGGGAATGTACTTGGATTGTATCTTCCTTCCATTTCTTGGTAGCGCTGGGGGCAGATTAAAGGAGAAACTGATCCATGTACGGTTCCAGTAAACAAGGGAAGAGGCACGTATAAAATAAGGAGGTGAAAGATAAAGCTATGGTATGGACTGATGCTATAATTTGTGTAGTGTCAATTATATACCCGTGTTTGTTCCTTTGTACACCTACTACATTCAGGGCCCTGTATCCACGTACTCTCAGACTTTTTGGAACAGACCCATCTTGTCCTTCCACGTACAAAGTTCAAAAAAATGTTTCTAGAATGACTGAATCTAGCAAAGTACTTAACCTTAGTCAAGTGTAGCTCCACAGGTGTGATTTATGTTTATTACGCAGGCTACTCTGGAAAATGTAAAAATGATAAAAAGTAAAAGGTTTTCTGACCTACCCACCCAAGCAGAACTAAGGGGTCATTGGTCATTGCTGGTTTTCTATCTCAATCCTCCTGACTCAGAACTAGGCCAAGAATTTAAAGCTACCTTCTAGATGAAGGGCATGCTTAAAATTTTAAGTTTTTCAGAACAAAACAGGCAAATTAGCCTGTGTGTTTGTCAACAAGGCTTTGTCCTGAAGTTTGGTTTCGGACATGCTATATGTCTCCTCAAATAATTTTTCTGCTATCTCTTTTCATACTTTCAGAACAGGAAAATGTTCAATTTTATGATGTCTTGTAACTCGTTGATTTCCAAAATTAATTCTTGGGTACAACAAAGGTGTATATATATGGAATACAGCACCAGCCAGCTTCATGAAGAGGCTTTGTAAAGATTTGGCTCCGGGAGACACTAAGACTGTCCAGTTCATTGGCTTTCAAAGCAATTGCTATTTCTGGACTTACACATAGTGGCTGAAGCTGAAGTTCTTACCACAAACTGTTGAATAAAGTAGGGTGGGGGTAAGGACACTCTAAAGGTTGCTTCTTTTGATTGATTTGCATGTCTTCTGCAGGTGGGAGATGCCTTCAAAAAACCAAAAGCCCTAAATGAATTGTGACTAATTGCATCTGGTCCAGATGACACTAATGTATTTCAGCTGACCAATTATGCAGCATTAGATGGGTTGCTTTCAACCCTGCAGCAGAGTATTATTGGTATAGAAGGTAAATAGCAACCTTTCTATTTTATTAGTACCTCCTGAGGAATAAGGAGAAAGTGGCTTACCCTGTTTATATTGCATCCTCAGGTACACAGGGTGATGCTCTGGAATGTGAGCTTCCACAAGCTGATTTCAGTGCGCAGATCTTGGATAAAGTAAGTGTTCTGCCTTCAGCCTTGCTGAACAGTTGTATGCTCTGCTGCTGCTTCTGTACATGTAAGGATTCAGGAGATCTCCCACAAGAAATTAGGGTGATACAAAAGTGTGAGACCCATGTAATCAAATCTCCTTTGCAAGCCACTGCTTGCTTTGAACGTGTCAGATAAGCAAAGATACCACTTTTATATAGTTAGTCATTAGTGAATTTTATTTTAGGATTACATTTATCTCATGTGACCCCTGTTCTAACTACTGGATCCTTTTTATTCCACTGGGCAAAAGAGCTGTCTCCAATTGACAGCTTTGATTTTGCTGGCATTCACATCTCCAACGCACAAGTCAGGGGCTCCGTCATGTTGCAAATAAAAATTCTGCTCTTTTGGAATCCTGTGGCTTAAAGCGTTAGTCCGCCCAGGACGAGAATGATCTCTGTCCTTGTTGAGAGAGGGAAATAGTGGATGCTGAGTAGGCTAATGAACGTTCAGCGGCCTTGGCTGCAAGGACAACACTGATCCAGTTTTGCAAAAAAACCCTCATGTAGTGAGCTGGGAGATGTGCAGCTGCCTCTCGATGCTGGGCAGTCACCTCGTCTGTCTTCAACACCTGGCAGGAGCTGGTAGAACTGCCCCAGCGACAGGGTCCAGGAAAAAGTGCAGGACTTGTAAGCCAGAAAACATTGCTCCTTACTAAACTGCTTTGCAGAGTGCTAGAAGCAATTGCTCTGCGTTCATCTCTTCTAATTTGCAGTATGTTACTTTTGCAGCAAGTCTTAATGCTCGGTGCGGTGGGAGCCTTTGACTGGTCTGGTGGAATTCTGCTGTATCATCTGGCAACCAAGACAGCTGTTTTCCTGAATGAATCTAACGAAGACGGCAAAAAATCAGAATAGTTACCTAGGTAATGAGCTTACCTCCTTCTAAGAGCAGTTGCCAACCTGACTGCAGTTTTGCTTAGTTTGTGTTCAGTACAGTGTGCTGATGCTGACAGCATTTACCTGAAGAAGGCCACCTCCTGCAGCATCTTCCTGGAGTTTGAGTATTTTTTGCTAGCAAGGAGAGAGATTCTGATGAAAACGGTCTCTGTCTCCTTATTGTGGGGAAATATGACTTGTTTTCTCCTATGAATTATGATGCCTTGTGGTATTATTCTGCTAACACATGCCGCTTGGTTTCACTGTGTAAGGATACTTGCAATGAAGGGTGTTTTTGAGAGCCGGCAAAGATAAATATTTCACTTGTTGTGAGTGTCAGGAGAAGAAATAGCTTGTGCATCAATACTGTTCTTGGCTTGGTGACAAACAGCCTTGGTTATTCGCCCCAGCACTTTGTAGCCTCATGAGCCCTGTGTGTCCTGACTGTAGCCTTGGCCTTAAAGTCTTAGCAGGTAACATGAGGTGCTGTGGACTGTTGTGTCAGGATAATCCTCGTCCCATTACCTCCCTGTTACAGAAGCCCCATAACATCTCTTTTTGCTTTCTATACAGAGTAGCGTTTTCTTCACTTCTGTGAAGGGTGATAAACCTTCCAGCCTGCAGACATAATAATTAAAAAGAAAAAAAGCATGCCTGTTGGTTAATCACTCAGGAACTGTGGCCAATGCTAAGAAAAGTAATCAAGAGTTCCAGCAGGTTTTTCAGAGCAGTAATTTATTCAATTACCTGACAAGCTAAGGGAGGAAAACCTCAGCTTTGCTGGCTTTTCTCTCACAAAAGTTATTTCCTAATCAGTATTTTAATGAGATGGTCTGTAATCAAAACCATGGGCACACAACAACTTGACATGGTGCAGACGCTTGGATCTTACTGAGGATGTCGGTCTGTGTCTCAGTCCAAGCTCTGGGCTTTTTTCTCCAGGCGTAGAGTCTGGTGCTGGTAACGTATGCTAGTTTTGCTCCTTGTGTGCGTGTACCAGGGTACAGTGTGGCAGTGGTACACGCAGAATACGGACAGCCTGAGAGGGAAGGCGTTGGTGTTTCGGGACAGCCCTTTAGAACAAACCCTGCAAGGAGAACAGGTACTGTGCTTCCCTCGGCCGGGGCCGTCAGCTCAGTGGGGTCAGGTGGGCTGCAGGCACCTCGTCCGCTGCAACGGCAGGCGGGGCTTCTTCTCCCCACACCCC
>NW_010535512.1:32389-43714 GCF_000687285.1 Phaethon lepturus
CGTGCTTTCTCCTCCAGACACACCCTTACACCAGCATCCGATTTCACCAGATGTGGATTACGCAGTCTTCATATTCACTCCATAATGCTTTGGGAACATTGTAAGAAATCATGATATTTGGAAAAAGACTAGGAAGAAATTTAGCTAAATGGGGCGTACTATATTTATGTTCTGTTCTCATGGCTCGTGGGGAAAGAGGTTGTCAACTGTGGTATTCTTTTTCCTCTGTCAAGTTGTTGAATAATGATTTTGTTACTGCTAAACTGGTTACAGGATCTGTCCCTGAGGATGGCTGTAATAAAATAAATAATAGGGAAATGATCCACATATAAGTAGCTATGTGATGTTTTGTTCTAAAAATTGCCTTACTGCTGCAAAGGACACTAATTCTACGAAGCTATATATAGAGAATTCCAGTGAAAGAGCTGCTTGTCTTTCTCTGGAGCACAGGTTGGATCTTATTTTGGACCTGAGCTCTGCCCACTTGATGTGAACCGTGATGGGGTGACAGATCTTCTTGCTGGAGCTCCATTTTATCACATTCAGGGGGAAGAAGGAAGGGTTTATGTCTATCGCCTGGAGACAGAGGTAAAAACACTGGTAGCGTAAACACTCCATGTTGGGGATTTTCCAACCATGCCTAAGTAGTGACAAATAAAACATTCCTCCTTTGTCCTCTCACTGAATGTGCTCTCCCTGTATGGTCGAGGACCGCAGGATGAAGCCCGTGGTCCCGTCTCTGCCATTAGAATATAAAAGAGAAATAACGGAAGAAGTAAAACCATTCTGTACCTAAGGCATACTCATCACAGCGTGATAAAATCGTGTCTTTTGCCAGTACATAGGCAATTTGTTGGTGCAGACCTTGCTCTGCCAAACTTTTTTGCAACACTTGCAATAACGTGTGCATGGGTAGCTGCTAAAACTTTGCTTCCTGGGACTTGTAGAAAACAAAATGTTTTGTGGGCCTAGCTACAGGATCTGTTACACAATATACAGGATGTAGGTTAATTGCATCGTTTCGAATGAGAAGCGAACTTCAACAGCGGACCGGGAGAAAATTCTCTTTGGTGCACTGCTCAAATGTGCTCAGGACACGTAACAGGATGGTTGGAAGCAGAAAACAACGGGCTGGGCATCTGTTAGAATTCAAATAACGTGCACCCTCTTGTGGCTTATTTCTGTAATAGGGTGGAGGAGATGAAGTGGTTTCTCTTGTGAAACAAGCTGGGGGTCAACTCAATCTGCTATTGATTTAAGAAAAGATAGTGCTTCATCGTGCCCGCTTGCATAGGGCTGTCCAGAGCCACTGCTTCTGTGGGAGAATTTGCATGTTCTCAATGCAGAAGGATTAAGCTGTTGTTCTGAAAGTCAACTGGTATCTTGAACGTCTTATTATATTGTTTAAGGCTTTGCTGTTCACCTTTAAGCATTGTCAATGTGCAATAAGATTTTTTTTTTTATGTAAGAGCTACTCATGCTACATTTGCTATAAATGGATTTAATTCTTCCATGTTTTCATTCCCATTGAAAGGACAATTAAATGTGCAGGTGACCTCTCCTTTTGCAAGGTTTGGGTTTACAACGGCCAGCATTGGAGAAATCAATGGGGATGGATACGAGGATATTGCAGTTGGAGCCCCCCTTGAATATCAGCTTTCAAAGAGTTCCTCTTCTGGCAGCATTTACATCTTTACTGGTGATGATGAGATCCAGAGCTCTTTTTCTCAAGTACGTGTCTTGTTGGGAATTGCCTGCAGCACACCTTGGGGTGAAAAGCTTATATTTTTGTAGCAAGAGGCTGGGAGGAGGGATTTCCACATTTCATTTGCATTGATGGGTGAGAAGTGTGCAGATTTCAGATGGTTTATGTGACACCACAGGTTTCTGCAGCAGAGCTGCTCCTTAACTGCAATTATTCACCTGTCTGCTTAGGGAAAGGGGCTGGATTCAGGTGCTGCCTGTAGAACAGTATAGCCTTTTGCAAGCCTGCCTGTCCATTACAGGAAGTTCAGAGTCAGTATTTTGCATCTTGGGAGTGTTACAAAATCATCTTCACAGCAGCCTCGTGTAAAACAGGAGAGAGATTCTGACATATTTGTTGGTGTTTCCCCCCCCTTTTAGAAAGTAAAAGCCTCTGAACGTTCTTCAGGACTCCCAATATTTTGGACAATCCATTGATGATGGCTTTGATTTCACTATTGATGGGTCTCCAAGATGTTACAGTAGGATCACTGGAGAACGTGATTGTGCTCCGGTAGGTAATAAGTGCTATTTTTTAGTGTGCTGGGGAAATGCTTTAACGACAAATATAGAATCTGTGTTCCAAGCACTGTGTAATGATTCTATTTTTAATTCATCATCAGAGGGACATAAAAAAATCTTTCCCAGTGCTAGAAATTATATAAAATGTAAAGCCTTTAGTTTGAGTTGCAAAGGCTTTTGCCTTTGTCTAAAGCTTTGAACAAGTATGAGAGTGTGAAGATGAACTGATAACATAGGTCTAGGTCTAAGAAGACCTTGATGGCTGCAATTCAGCACGGATAACGTAGGTCATTTAGATAAAAAAATAATTTCTTGACAGGCCGTACCCCATTTTCAATCAGATGTCTGGTAGCTGAGTGGAACCGTGGAGTTCACAAAGGCTGAGATGTGGCAGACACATCTGGTTTTGTTCTTGCATTTTGTATTTGAAAACAAAGTGTAGATAAAGAGAGAATTTGAACAGCTAGATAATGTGTTTATCTAATGGAAACATAAACACCGTGTTTAATTCTGAAACTCCAGCCACATTGGTGTATTTTGGCTGTCTGTTCCTTCAGACTCTTGGGATTTTGTATGTTCTGAATGTTCCCAGCAGAAACTGGAACTTCTGTAAATAGGCTAGCATGGACCAGGTGAAATACCATGGAAATACTGAGCAGTTCTTATTCTTGCTGCCAGGCTTTCTTAAAACACTTCTCCTGTAATGTTTCAGTTCAAAAATTTATATTTGATTCTGTTCCTTATCTGTGCTTCACTGACCAGCTCAAGACCAGTTGTCCACTTTCTCACCAGCATGAGATTCAACCCCGAGAGAATAGTAATTTTCCAAAATAACAGCATCGTTACAGCAAAACTATATTTCAATGCAATCTCGGCTTTACCAGTGTTTCAACAAGGTAATAAATGGGAATTGTGATCAGATTGAAATCTACAGTCCTACACTGTCCTCAGGAACTTGGCACTGAAGACAACCTCTGGTATATCTAACAAAGGATTTTGAAAATCTTGCAGTGTTTTCACAGTTATACATTCTCTACATGGTGGATTTAGATGTGAAAATGGCAAAGAGGAGAGTACAGTTTGAAGATGGAACACCACAAGAAGTGGAAAGCTGGTGGTCAGTGAGCACATGTGCTCTGAGCTGCAGCTTTACACGCTGGTAGGTGATGGGGGTCAGACTAGAAGGGCTAAGAGGAAAGGTTTTTTAAAGAAGAATCTACGTCAGGATGACTCTTGAAATGCAAAAATACTACAATAGGGTGGAGTTTTCTCAGGTTTAGGCTTGCTGAGCATGCTTTACAGCTGAGGCAGGAGATGTGTCGTGCCATTTTGGTTTGTATCTTTGTGTGTGTGTGTAAAGTATTTCTAATCCTAGAACTGTAGGAGAGGCATGAAGCTCTATGAATCTACAGGATTAAGCAAACGTAAAGAAACTTTTCCACAATCTGTAATTGAATCACCAAACACATTATTCGGGCGATGTCATGGGAGCCATATGTGTAAAATGATCCAAAAAAGCATTTGACAATCTTATTGTCCACTGGTGGCTATTGAACAGTGGCCCAAAGAAAACGGCTGAGCCAGAAGGTCCCTAAATATGCCAGACGTCACCTCTGTTCCAGCTTCTCTCATGTGAAGACTTTTACATTTTAATGCTCAGATATTTTATCAACTTCTTGTTCTTCTTTTCTTGTAGCCATGTGACTTTGACTGTTTTTCCAATGTTTTTCTGAGAGTTAAACATGAGCTCTATAAGAAAAATGATAACATGGAATTTGCTGTTCCTGTGCTAGATACCAACCATCAGAAATGCATTTTCAGGTAATAAAACAAAACACTAGCAAAGAACTTTCTCTCTTTCCAGGATGCAAAGCTTTTACTATTAAGAAATAAATTGTGGTTTTCTTAGACTTTGCATGTCATCTTCTGATCTCTGCTAGCTTGCTAGTTATCAATCCTGTATTCTGAGTAGACGTCAGGGCCAGGCTTCCCCCTAACAGACACTCATATCTTAAGAGCATCTCACCTCTAAGGTCCAACCTCAGGTCTGCTAAAAAATTGCTTTACTTTTGACCATGACATTTCTCCTGTGCCTCTGTATAAAACGAGAGAGGTTCCAGCTGTGAAGAAGGCTGATGGTTTGTGTTTTGGGAAGTACTTTTCAGGTATTGGGCTCTACATTGGAACTTATGTTAAGACTTACGGTGTATTTCATAGTGACAGCTACACAATTTTCTAATGAAGTAATTTTAAAAATAATGAAAATTATGTTTGGGTTTTTTTATTTTACTTGTTTGTTTCAAATTGATTATTTGGGAGGCTGCAAACTTCTAATAAAAGTTAGAGGTGAAGTTTAACTTTATTAAACTTCTGCCTTTAACTTTATTAAATATTCTGCCTCCTCTCTTGCAGTTTAGCAGGATTCCTACAGCTAATCTAGCTCTTTCACAGTTAGTCTGAAATCCAAATCACAGCTGCTGAAAAAATTCCACAAAGTTCTGTAAAAAGGCAGCTTTTTGCTACTTAATAGGAGTCTTTACCACAATTCAATATTTAATTAGCTGCCCATAGAGCATAGGAAAACATGTAGCACTGAGCTAATGAACACTAATTACTATAGTCGCAGTACTCTTAGGGATGATGATGTTGATGGTACACTTATTTCCTAAGAATAATTCATGAGATTCTTGAGTGTTGGTCAGCATTGCTTAGTACTTGTGCGCCCAACATCTAATTATTAATTGTCATTGAACTTCTCCAGAAACATCAGCCACAGACAGTAGGTTTTTTTTATTGGTCAATAAATTGCTAAAGGAAGTAACCTCATCTCTACAAAACAGTGTGCCTGTAAGCTGGCACAGCATATGAACATTTTTATTCAAGAAAAACATGTATCTGGAAAAGGTATTATTATTGCCCTGTGGCAATCCAGGGTAAACAACTGGCATTTCTTTAACAAGACCTTGTCCCCAGTGAAGAATTTTCATGTTATGGCTAATAGATCTTCTCCTGGGTGCTGAATTACAGAATATCATCAATTTAGAACCGACTTATCACTAGAGGGTCTTTTATTTCCAACTTCTCCTTAATTGAGGTTATGGGAATTTTGGTTTTCAGACTCTTAGAAAAATTAGGACTGTTAGAATTTGACTTGATCTGTGTTTGCTTTCAGTTGCCTTACAAGAAGGACTGCAACAACAAGACCATCTGTACGACTCATTTAACTTTGACAAGTCAGGCTCGGTGAGTCATAGTATTATCCAGATTTCACATTCAGCATTCATATAAAATGTCATCTTTGTACAGAGGATGTTGTCTTCAAATTTTCAGGCAAGATTTGCTATCCCTTTGTTTACTTTCTATCCAATTCATCCTTTCCGTAACATCATATTCATACCATGCTGTAACTATATGCCTCCATGGGCGTTACTGGGCTGCTCCAGGAAATCTGAGGAAAGACCAAGGTTTAAACAACTATAGTCATCCTAAAATCACAATTCTGGCATGTAGTTGTGAATATGTGATTTTGTTTTAGGTTGATGCACAGCATAGCACTACAGCAAAGAGTTGCTCAGTTTACACAGCCTTAGACAAAACAGTAGGCATCACTTTATTGTAAAAATGTACCCTGGAGATTCACTGAAAAGCTAATCAAGTGGAACAGTGTTTAAAGTCTATCTCGATGTAAAACAGAAATGATAAAATATTATATAAAGTCTGGAGATGACTGCCTTTGATACTAAGAAGGAAGTGTTTTTCCTACACACCCTGCAGAATATTGCGTATTTAATTGGCCTATTGCATTATCCTGTGTGTGAAAGCATTTGGAGGGAGCAATTACTAGAATGTTTCAGGCCTCTTATTTAAATAACAACCCTTGGGAATTACAGGTCACCCATCTCATTTTTCTGTCTGCTTCTAGAAAGGAAGACACACTAAAGAAGTGACCATGAATGTTTCACTAACAAACAGCAGAGATGACTCGCACATTGCAACTGTGGTCTTGAACTACTCTAAAAACCTTCATTTTAAGAAGGTGACTTGAGGTAAGATCGTAGAACCACTCTTCAGCTAGCAGCCCACTGCTGCAAGAAAACCCAGAGCAGACTGCTTTTCATTTACTACCTAGTAAATCTTGACATAAGGTCCAGGGAAAGGAAAGAACATTTCAGTTGCTAGGACTAGAGCTTGAATACTGGATTTATCTGATTTAAGACTCCCAAGCTTTTATGGGGCTATTTGTACCTAATTTGTTTTATGGGAGCAGATACAGACTGAGTTGAATTTCCCAGTCTGTTTTTATTCAACATTAAAGAGCATTCTTACTCTGTTGGCAGCTGTCCTCTCCTGCTATTCACTGTGGCCAACCCATACCATTAACTTCTTTAGTCTCATCCTGTAACCGCAGAAATGGGGATCCAGTACTCAAGATGACAACTGTAAGTAGACATCATTATTTTCGCTTTTCCCTACCTCTAAATGATATTTCGAGTAGCTCAAAGTATCATCCTCTCCCTCTCTGCAACTAGGCCTGAGCCTCTAGTCCTTCGAATTCAGCATATGGCTAGTGTGCATTTTCTGAAGGCAGGAGACAACTTTCATATTCCTGCACTTTACTTAATGTCTAGTTTCTCCAGAAGGGAATGATGAGCAGAACATACATTAGTCATCATGTTTTAACAGTACCCTGGTGAGTTAAAAAGTATTTACAGGGTAATCAATATTTTGTTATGTCTTTCTCTTCCCTCAAAATAGGCAAAATTTTCAGTGATTTGGCAATTGGATGAAAGCCTGTTCCAAAATAAGCCTGCAATCACCGTTAATATCACCGAGTGTTGCTATTTTCACCACAAAATACCCTGTGAACTAGAAAGGAAATACCAGAATCCTTACTTGGTGTCCACACTATTTTTCAGTCACTGGTTACACAAAAGTATATTTGTCCTCTTCAACCTTTTAAAGCATTTGTTTCCATGTGAAAAATCTTTCCTTCCCCTATGATAATTCTAGCTTTCCTCATACTTTATTTCGGTAAAAGGTAGAGCACCCTCTAAGGTCCTAATTAAAGCGTAGCATGTATTTAAAAGCTTGTTTCTGAAATGGCAAAGTAGGTTCTGACACCCTCCTTCCTTAGCAGAGAGAACAGATGAATAAAATATCTAATCCAGTTCTGTTCCAAGTAAAGCTTTCTTTCCAAATGATTGGGATGAGAACTTACGTTCAGGGTGTTTTTCTCGATTAGGGGCTGTCTAATGTGGGAAAGGTATTGTTCAGGTTCCTTTCTTGTCACATTCCCCCCATTAAAATTATGGGGACTGACTAGTACACAGCATTTTCTAAACAGAGAGCATCTTTAAAGCGTAGCTCTAGCAGCTACACTTGACTGCAAGCACAGTTTAAGGGAAGGGTTTCTATATGAATTTCATGTCCAGTTTTGTGAGGGTAGAAGCTTTAAATTTTGATTACTAAAAGCAATACTACATATTCACAAATTAGCATTGGTTTATGGGGAAACATTTCAAGGCAATGGCAGCTTTCAAAATCTGCAGTAATAGAAAGCTACTCCAACACTACTGTACCATGTCACCAAGTGGGCTGGCACCTCTTCCTTCATTAATTACTGCCACTGTTTCCATCCCTCTTGTACAGCCAATTTAGCAGTTCTCAAACCATAGAAATAAAAGACCAAGGCAAGCAGATAATGTTTCATCCATCATGCCTTTTTTTTTAAAAAGCATAAATGAAAATAGCACCATTCTGACTGAAGATCCTTGATGTCAGATATGTATTCACAGCCATCCTTACCAATTAAGTTTTAAGAATATTCAATTATATTGCATTACTTTAGTCAATTAGAGGAAAAAAGATTGAGAGGATGCCTAGTAAGATTCCAATACAATTTCTATCTTAATAATTTCAAGCACAGCAGGTTGTCAAACCACTCTGTGGTAATAGACAGCAAAAGTAAAGGGTCTGGAAGACAGAACACTATACACAGATGTATAGACAGACTGCATAGACATTCCAGTTCTAAGAAATCTGATGATGCTACCTCTTAATTACATAATGCATCTGGGTTGTTGGATGTACTATTTTTTAATAATAATAATAATCTAACTCACTTTTCACTTAGTTTGATTTATTATTCTCTTTAGACCAGTTTCTTTCATGTGCATGAACATTAGTGAAGGACTTCTTGAAAACAAAAAATTCAAATTTAATGTAAGTATAGCTTCAAACTTAGGTTATCTGATCTATCTGCAGTCAGGACTAAAGAACACTTATTATCTTGTGCATTTTCTTCTGCAGATAAATGGAGAAAATCCATTTAACACTACCATCAAGTTACAGATTTGGTTTCCTATCAGTGTACAAGGTCACAATATAATGACAGTCAAAAATGCATCAGGAACACAGGTACTTTTTCTCATTTTTTTTTTTCCTAATCCAATACCTCTTCACTGGTCCTAACAGAAGGAAAAAAAAATCATATTATTGCAGATTAGACTGTTTTTAAAACCTACACTACAGAAACTTTACATATTAATATTTTGTAGCATCATTCCAGGTACAAATTTTGTAAAACTGAACAAAAGTCCATCTTTAAAATTAAGTTAAAAGGTGGGGTTTTTCCCTCTCTGTCCCCAAGAGGTCTAAGAATACTTACCTTTGTCCTTGCTGTCCAGAATTTTATTTTTGTTAAAAAAAAAAAAAAAGAATTTGTAAGAAAGACAATATAATAAGGAAAGAACTTTTAATAATCTAAGACTAAAACGGTAAGAAAACTTCTGTGGCATTCAAAACATTAATTGACCCTACAGGAGTCTCCCTCCCTCACACCCCCACACCCCACCCCCCCTTCTCAAGTGTCAACTCTCCCCTTATCACTCCTCAGAAGAAGTACCTATGGAAACATCTTAAAGCAAAAGACCTTTTTCGGGGGGAGAACTGACATTTTTTTATAGTGTATTATACACCTTGGTAACCGATCATAACACTTCTTCACTGTGCCAGGCATTGTGCCAACATTTAAAAAGGTCATACATAAAAAACAGCAAAGGAGAAAGGCAGTATCAGTGACTTAGTTCTTGGAAACATTGCACTCCCTTGCTCACTGGAAGAGGCTGCTGTTTTGTAAAACTTCATTGGCAGACTCAAAGGTCAGTACTTCTTTGTGGAACTTAATGAGCTGCTGCTTTATTTTCCTCATGGCAGAAGTTGATTTCTTTTTCTTGTAGCGCATGTCTTTCAAAAGTTTATCTGACAAGTAGTGCAGCCAGTGGACGTTGCTGCGTGGATGATAGTCAGTCCAGCTGTTGGAGTTCTCTGCTTTCATTTGCCTGTAGATATCAAACTGGTAGTCCCCTGTGCCTTGAAACAGTTCTTCATCAGTGGAAAGGTCACAAAACACAGTTAACCCGTCCTTCTCCAGCCGAGACAAAGTATAATCTATGATGTTGACGTGAATCCCTGCTGTGGGGATCGTGTGTGTTGCCCCATTCAACACATAATTAAGCTCCTTTACATCTGTTTTCTTTACCAGCACATTCCCCCAGTGCAAGTCTCTGTGCTCGAAGTGCAGTTCCTGTTCTGCCACTGCCAGGGAAGCAGTGACCTGGTGCAAAATGCTTTTTGCTGTTCCCACTGAGCTTAACCTGTTTCTCATATTCTCCAAGTCACTGCCTCCAAATTCAAACTCCAGAACCATGAAGAGCTGCTCATCCCCAAAAAAGTCTGGCCGATCATTTTCTGATCCTGTTATTTTGTGGTATTTGTCCCAGGCTTCCAGGAGATGCTTAGGATAGGCCCCTTGAACACAGTGCACAGAGTACAAGCTGATGAACCCAACAGTCCTATTCACGGACTCTTCAGACAGAAGACTCAGTTCTTTTGAAATTATTATCTCAGGCAGAATCTCTCCAAAGGTCTTTTGAGCTTCACCATTTACTCTTTCAGTCCCCTCAATGGGAATTATTTTTAAGGCCACAGGTCCTTGCTCACTGTGGATCTGGAAGACCTCTCCGAATACCCCTTCTCCAATTTTCTTGCAATCTTTCATCTTCTCTAAAGGAATGCATTCCTCAAAAGCGATAGGCCCCTCCTGATAGCACTCCCCAAACACCTTCTCTGCATCTGTAAGCATTAGCTCCAGGACAGAACAGGAAATCCTGGGAGCCAGCAGGACCATAGAGGAAGTGGACCAAGTGCAGCACTGAGCCTGACTAGTAGATAGGGTTGCTCGGTACCCTGAAAGCTGGGATTTCACAGAAGGGGTACAAAGGATGCTGTTGCAGGAACTCTTTTCTGTGGTAACTTTCTTCTTCTTATGGAAGGACAAAGATGCTCGAACTCTACCCCAGGAATGGGAGCTATTGAGGAATGAACAGTCATTGTCTGTTATATCTACAGACATCTCCAGAACACCCTTCTTTATTCCTTTTTGCCTCATTCGTGGTCTGAAAAATGAGTTATTAGGCAGCTGCTGGCTCTTGGTTTTGTACCTTTTTGGACGGAGCCTCGTTTGCCTCCCCCACCGGCTGGCACTGAAGCCACTGATGCAAGCTTTTCTACAGGTACTTCCCTCTCCAGAAACAACTTTGGTACTTTTATGATTATTCTCCAAGGTTCCTTGAAGGTCCAAAGGAGATACTGGCTGCTGGTAGGCAGGTTGAATATCTGTCTTTCTGTTGAGTTTCATGCTTGTCAGCCACAGTGGCACTTCTTGAGGGTCCAAGACCACCACTGGTGTAAGCTGGTACTTCTTGGTTTTTTCTCTTTGACAACGCAAGCTTCCTCTTGTTGAATATCTCCTTATATCATCACATGGCTCATCGCTGTCATATGGCAGAGAGTGCCGTGGCTCACCATGAAGGGGAGGCAGCACTGCCTGAGGAGTGGTTGTGGCTTTCTGTGGGGACCGGGGTGCTTGTGCCTGGCAGCGTCCCTGCACCGATGCTCTCAGAACCCTCTCAGACTTTTGCAACACCGGGCCCAGCTCACTGCTTCTGCCCGTGCCGTTTGGACAGGACCAGCCACCCCCCTCTTCCCTCACGCCGTCAG